>NW_028162578.1:52500-320000 GCF_964263955.1 Coregonus lavaretus
GTGTGTGTGTGTGTATCCAGTGTGTGTGTGTCCAGTGTGCGTTTGTGTCCAGTGTGTGTGTGTGTTTTTGTGTGTGTGTTGTTGTTGTCTGTGTCCTGTGTGTGTGTGTCCAGTGGTTGTGTGTGTGTCCAGTGTGTGTGTGTGTGTGTCATGTGTGTGTGTGTGTGTTCAGTGTGTGTGTGTGTGTTCAGTGTGTGTGTTAAGTGTGTCCAGTGTGTGTGTGTGTGTGTGTCCAGTGTGTGTGTTCAGTGTGTGTGTGTCCAGTGTGTGTGTTCAGTGTGTGTGTCCAGTGTGTTTGTGTCCAATGTGTGTGTGTGTATGTCCGGTGTGTATGTGTGTTGATGCGTGTCCAGTGTGTATCTGTGTCCAGTGTGTGTGTGTGTGTGTCCAGTGTGTGTGTGTGTCCAGTGTGTGTGTGTGTGTGTGTCATGTGTGTGTGTGTGTGTTCAGTGTGTGTGTGTGTGTTCAGTGTGTGTGTTAAGTGTGTCCAGTGTGTGTGTCTGTGTGTGTCCAGTGTGTGTGTCCAGTGTGTTTGTGTCCAATGTGTGTGTGTGTGTGTCCAGTGTGTATGTGTGTTGATGCGTTTCCAGTGTGTATCTGTGTCCAGTGTGTGTGTGTGTGTGTCCAGTGTGTGTGTGTGTCCAGTGTGTGTGTGTGTCCAGTGTATATTCCAGTGTGTGTGTGTGTGTTTGTGTTCAGTTTGTGTGTGTTTGTGTTCAGTTTGTGTGTGTCCAGTGTTTGTGTGTGTGTGTGTCCAGTGTGTTTGTGTGTGTGTGTATGTCCAGTGTGAGTGTGTCCAGTGTTTGTGTTTTTCCAGTGTGTGTGTGTGTGTTTAATGTGTTTGTGTGTGTGTGTGTTCCCAGTGTGTGTGTGTGTGTGTGTTTCCAGTGTGTGTGTGTGTGTGTCAGTGTTACCATGGTTATTATTTACAGGGACACTGAGGAGTCAACATGATTAACCCTAAACCCTGGATAGAGGGGCTCAGTGAATGTGGTGTAGAATGTGTTCAGGTGGGTCAGTGTGTCAGAGGAGACTCTGTAGAAGGACAGAGTGCCGGCTGCCCAGTCCAGATACACTCCTACTCTGTGGGAGCTGGAGGAGGGGATGTCTATGGTAGTGGGGTTATTATTGTGCCAGGCAGAGTAACTGTTGTCAGAGCAGTAAAGACTCCAGGACTTGTCATTGTGTCCAAGACAACAGTCATCCCCCCCTCCTCTCCTGCTGATTCCTTTATATGTCACTCCTATACCAGCCCATCTCCCACTCCACTCTACCTCCCAGTAACTGCGCCCAGTCAGACCCTCTCTACACAGCACCTGTCTATAGACCTCAAATCTCTCTGGGTGATAAGGATACGGCTGCTCCTCTCTCCTACATGTCACCTTTCTGTTCTCCTCAGACAGAGAGAGGCGTCTGTTTACTGTGTTTAGGTCCAGTGTGAGATCACAGACATCTGATGGATGAAACCAGACACAATATTAGAAATCATCATCATCCTGAACACACACACACACACACACACACACAACCTGAACACACACACTGAACACACACACACACACACATCCTGAACAAACACACACAAATACACACACATCCTGAACACACACACACACACACACATCCTGAACACACACACACACACAAACACACACATCCTGAACACACACACAAACAAACACACATCCTGAACACACACACACACACATCCTGAACACACACACAAACACACACATCCTGAACACACACACACACACACACACACACACACATCCTGAACACACACACACAAACACACACACACATCCCGAACACACACACACACACACAAACACACACATCCTGAACACACACACACAAACACACACACATCCTGAACACACACACACACACACATCCTGAACACACACACACACACACACATCCTGAACAAACACACACACAGACACACATATTGTCAAATCAACTCTTAGTAAACTTTGGTGTCCCTGATTTGTGCTTCTGTAGAACTACAGCTGATATTTAATATGACCAAGTAAGTAATGATGGTGGTCTTTGACTTTGACTTCACTTGAATTAAGACTTATTCTTAGTCATATTCTTCACAGCAGTCAACACTCACATTTTCTAAGTCCAGGTTTCATTGTGTTCTCTCCACCATGTTCCACACTGTAGCGGTAAGCAGAAGAACAGACAGTCATTGAGGGATACACCTGAACTCACACACACACACACACACACACACACACACACACACACACACACACACACACACACACACACACACACACACACACACACACACACACACACACACACACACACACACACACACACACACACACACACACACACACACACACAGTCAGCATGTGTGTGTGTGTGTCCAGTGTTTGTGTCCTGTGTGTGTCCTTTTTGTGTATGTGTCCTTTTGTGTGTGTATTTGTCCAGTGTGTGTGTGTGTGTGTCCAGTGTGAGTGTGTCCAGTGTGCGTGTGATCGTGTGTCCAGAGTGCGTGTTTCCAGTATGTGTGTGTGTCCAGTGTGTGTCCTTTTTGTGTATGTGTCCAGTGTGTGTGTGTGTGTGTCCAGTGTGTGTGTGCGTGTGTCCAGTGTGTGTGTGTCCAGTGTATGTGTGTGTGTGTCCAGTGTGTGTGTGTCCAGTGTATGTGTGTGTGTGTCCAGTGTGTGTGTGTGTGTGTGTGTGTGTCCAGTGTGTGTGTGTGGGTTTGTGTCCAGGGTGTTTGTTTGTGTGTGTATGTGTGCGTGTGTGTGTGTCCAGCTTGTGTGTGTGTGTGTGTCTAGTATTGTTTTTTTCCAGATTGTGTGTGTGTGGGTGTGTGAGTGTGTGTGAGTGTGTGTGTGTGTCCAGTGTGTGTGTGTGTGTGTGTGTGTGTGTGTGTCCATTTCGTGTGTGTGTGTGTCCAGTATGTGTGTGTGTGTCTGTGTGTGTCCGTCCAGTGTGTGTATGGATCCAGTGTGTGTGTGTGTGTGTGTGTGTGTGTCCTGTGTGAGTGTGTGTGTTTCCTTTTTGTGTCTATGTGTGTCCTGTCTGTGTGTGCGTGTGTCCAGCGTGTGTGTGTGTGTCTAGTGTGTTTTTTTTCCAGTTTGTGTGTGTGTGTGGGTGGGTGGGTGTGTGTGAGTTTGTGTGTGTGTCCAGTGTGTGTGTGTGTGTGTGTGTGTGTGTGTCCAGTGCGTGTGTGTGTGTGTGTCCAGTATGTGTGTGTGTGTCTGTGTGTGTGTGTCCAGTGTGTGTGTGTGTGTGTGTGTGTGTCCAGTGTGAGTGTGTTTGTGTGTCTCCAGTGTGTGTGTGTGTGTGTGTGTTTGTGTGTGTGTGTGTCCAGTGTTTGTGTGTGTGTGTGTCCAGCGTGTGTGTGTGTGTCTAGTGTGTTTTTTCCAATGTGTGTGTGTGTGTCCAGTGTGTTTTTTCCCCAATTTTGTGTGTGTCCAGTGTGAATGAGTCCCGTCTGGACTACTGCAACTCGCTGTTGGCTGGGCTCCCTGCCTGTGCCATTAAACCCCTACAACTCATCCAGAATGCCGCAGCCCGTCTGGTGTTCAACCTTCCCAAGTTCTCTCACGTCACCCCCCTCCTCCGCACACTCCACTGGCTTCCAATTGAAGCTCGCATCCGCTACAAGACCATGGTGCTTGCCTTTGGAGCAGTGAGGGGAACGGCACCCCTGTACCTTCAGGCTCTGATCAGTCCCTACACCCAAACGAGGACATTGCGTTCATCCACCTCTGGCCTGCTGGCTCCCCTTCCTCTGCGGAAGCACAGCTCCCGCTCAGCCCAGTCAAAACTGTTCGCTGCTCTGGCACCCCAATGGTGGAACCAGCTCCCTCACGACGCCAGGACAGCGGAGTCACTCACCACCTTCCGGAGACATTTGAAACCCCACCTCTTTAAGGAATACCTGGGATAGGCTAAAGTATTCCTTCTAACCCCCCCCCCCCCCCCCCCCCCCCAAATTGTAAAGTGGTTATCCCACTGGCTATAGGGTGAACGCACCAATTTGTGAGTCGCTCTGGCTAAGAGCGTCTGCTAAATGACGTTAATGTGCCCTTGAGCAAGGCACTTAACCCTAATTGCTCCTGTAAGTCGCTCTGGTTGAGAGCGTCTGCTAAATGACTAAAATGTAATGTAAATGAATGAGAGAGTGTGTGTGTCTCCAGTGTGTGTGTGTGTGTGTGTGTGTGTGTGTGTGTGTGTGTGTGTGTGTGTGTGTGTGTGTCCAGTGTGTGTATGTGTGTGAGTATGTGTGTGTCCAGTGTGTGTGTGTGTGTGTCCATTTGTGAGTGTGTGTGTGTGTGTCCAGTGTGTGTGTGTGCGTGTGTGTGTGTCCAGTGTGTGTGTGTGTTTGTGAGTATGTGTGTGTCCTGTGTGTGTGTGTGTGTGTGTGTTTGTCCATTTGTGAGTGTGTGTGTGTGTGTGTCCAGTGTGAGTGTGTGTGTGTGTGACCAGTGTGTGTGTGTGTGTGTGTATGTGTGTGTGTGTTTTTGTCCAGAGTGTGTGTTTCCAGTGTGTGTGTTTCCAGTGTGTGTGTGTGTGTGTCCAGTGTGTGTGTGTCCAGTGTGTGTGTGTGTCTCCAGTGTGAGTGTTTGTGTGTGTGTGTGATCCAGTGTGTGTGTGTGTGTGTGTGGGTTTCCAGTGTGTGTGTTTCTCCAGTTGTGTGTGTGTGTGTCCAGTGTGTGTTTTTCTCCAGTTGTGTGTGTGTGTGTCCAGCGTGTGTGTGCGTGTGTGTGTGTGTGTCCAGTGTGAGTGTGTGTATGTGTCCTTTGTGAGTTTGTGTATGTTTGTGTTTGTGTTTGTCCAGTGTGTGTGTCTCCAGTGTGTGTGTTTCCAGTGTGTGTGTGTGTGTGTGTCCAGTGTGTGTGTGTGTCCAGTGTGTGTGTGTGTGTGTATGTGTCCAGTGTGCGTGTGTGTCCAGTGTTTGTGTTTGTGTGTGTGTCCAGTGTTAGTGTGTGTGTGTGTGTGTGTGTGTGTGTCCAGTGTGTGTGTGTCCAGTGTGTGTGTGTGTGTGTCCAGTGTGTGTGTGTATGTGTGTGTGTCCAGTGTGTTTGTGTGTCCAGTGTGTGTGTGTGTCTCCATTGTGTGTGTGTGTGTGTCCAGTTTGAGTGTGTGTGTGTGTGTGTGTGTGTCCAGTATGTTTGTGTTTCCGGTATGTGTGTGTGTTTGTCCAGTGTGTGTGTATGTGTGTGTCCAGTGTGAATGTGTGTGTGTGTCCGTGTGAGTGTGTGAGTGATACACTGATACACGTGCACACATACACACAGGATACACACATACACACACACACAAACACACAAACACACACACACACACACACACACACAAACACAAACACACTGGACACACACACCACACACACACACAAACTAACTGGACACACACACACACTCACACACACCACATACACACACACCACACACACACACACCACACACACACACAATCTGGACACACACACACACACACACAGTCTTTATATAACTTAGTCCAAGTGGTGGTCAGAATGTTTGTCTTAACTAGCCTGATAACTCCAACATGTCTGATATGAACATTGACATAAACCCTCTACATACTTGAGTTTCTCCAGTCTGCAGTGTGGATCCTCCAGTCCAGCAGAGAGCAGTCTGACTCCTGAGTCTCCTGGGTGATTGTAGCTCAGGTCCAGCTCTCTCAGGTGTGAGGGGTTTGACTTCAGAGCTGAGACCAGAGAAGCACAGCCTTCCTCTGTGACTAGACAGCCTGACAGCCTGCAAACAGTCAAATCATATTAAAACCACACTTCTATTCTTTGGTGGTGAAAATAGTGGCAGTATATTTTTTCTACATATTAAGATACATCAGTGTCCTGAAACCTGCCATATCTATTCATAAATTAATGTATCATTATTATAAATGACAAATTATTAAAGTATTGCTTGTAGAGAGAAAAATGTATATTACAAATATTTGAGTAGACTGACCAGAGCAGTTTAAAAAGCAGTATCAGTCAAAAGACAGACAGTGAGGTATCAGATTTAGATTGTATTGAGTATACAGTCCACACCACATCTATTTTCACAGTAAAGATAACATTTTAAATGTGGCTCTATACTCCAGCATTTTGGATTTGAGATCAAATGTTTTATATGAGGTGACAGTATATAATGTCACCTTTAATTTGAGGGAATTTTTATACATATGTGTTTCACCATTTAGAAAAATAAAAGCCCTTTATGTATCTAGTCCCCCTTTTTCAAGAAGTCAATTATTCTGACCAATTAACTTATAGTGTATTAAAGTAGTCAAAAGTTTAGTATTTGGTCCCATATTCTTTGAATGCAATGACTAAATCAAGCCTGTGATTGCCATGATTGAGAAAGATCATGAATGAATCATGAAAAATTATGAATGAGAAAGTTACAGAGGCTACAACAAAACATGCTAACCTCTCACCATTAACATCAAATAAAAGGTGACATTCTGTACTGTTGCCTAATATGAAATATTCTATCTCAAATCCAAAATGCTGGAGCATAGCACCAAATGTAAAACTGTAAGCTTCACTGTCCAAACACATATGGTGTGGACTATGTGTGCCTGGTAAACACATGTGGATCTGGTGAACAGTTATCACTTGTTGACCAACTACAGGAATACTGACCTCAGAGTCTCCAGTTTACAGTGGGGATTCCCCAGTCCAGCAGAGAGCAGCTTCACTCCTGAATCCTTCAGGTCATTGTTACTCAGATCCAGCTCTCTCAGGTGTGAGGGGTTTGACTTCAGAGCTGAGACCAGAGAAGCACAGCCTTCCTCTGTGACTAGACAGCCTGACAGCCTGCAAAGAGTCAAATCATATTAAAACCACAATGCTATTCTTTGGTGGTGAAAATATATTTTTTCAACATTTTCAGATACATCAGAGTCCTGAAACCTGCCATATCTATTCATATATGTATATATACAGTACCAGTCAAATGTTTGAACACACCTACTCATTCAAGTTTTTGTTTAGTTTTTTTAAAACTATTTTTTACATTGTAGAATAATAGTGAAGACATCAAAACTATGAAATAACACATATGGAATCATGTAGTAACCAAAAAAGTGTTAAACAAATTTTCTATATTTTATTTTGTAGATTCTTCAAATAGCCACCCTTTGCCTTGATGACAGCTTTGCACACTCTTGGCATTCTCTCAACCAGCTTCATGAGGTAGTCACCTGGAATGCATTTCAATTAACAGGTGTGCCTTCTTAAAAGTTAATTTGTGGAATTTATTTCCTTCTTAATGCGTTTGAGCCAATCAGTTGTGCTGTGACAAGGTAGTGGGCTATACAGAAGTCCATATTACGGCAAGAACAGCTCAAATAAGCAAAGAGAAACAACAGTCCATCATTACTTTAAGACATGATGGTCATTCAATAAGGAACATTTCAAGAACATTTAAGTTTCTTCAAGTGCAGTCGCAAAAAACATCAAGCGCTATGATGAAACTGGCTCTCATGAGGACCGCCACAGGAATGGAAGATCCTGAGTTACCTCTGCTGCAGAGAATAAGTTCATTAGAGTTACCAGCCTCAGAAATTGCAGCCCAAATAAATGCATCACAGAGTTCAAGTCACAGACACAGCTCAACATCAACTGTTCAGAGGTGACTGTGTGAATCAGGCCTTCATGGTCGAATTGCCTCAAATAAATCACTACTAAAGGACCCCAATAAGAAGAAGAGACTTGCTTGGGCCAACAAACACGGGCAATGACATTACACAGGTGGACATTTGTCCTTTGGTCTGGAGTCCAAATTTGAGATTTTTGGTTCCAACCGCTGTGTCTTTGTGAGAAGCGGTGTGGGTGAACGGATGATCTCGGCATGTGTGGTTCTCACCATAAAGCATGGAGGAGGAGGTGTTTTGGTGTGGGGGTGCTTTGCTGGTGACACTGTCTGTAATTTATTTAGAATTCAAGGCACACTTAACCAGCATGGCTACCACAGCATTCTGCAGTGATACGCCATCCCATCTGGTTTGGGCTTAGTGGGACTATCATTTGTTTTTCAACAGGACAATGACCCAACACACTTCCAGGCTGTGTAAGGGCTATTTGACCAAGAAGGAGAGGGATGGAGTGCTGCATCAGATGACCTGGCCTCCATAATCACCCGACTCAACCAAATTGAGATGGTTTGGGATGAGTCGGACCGCAGAGTGAAGGAAAAGCAGCCAACAAGTGCTCAGCATATGTGGGAACTCCTTCAAGACTGTTGGAAAAGCATTCCAGGTGAAGCTGGTTGAGAGAATGCCAAGAGTGTGCAAAGCTGTCATCAATGTACAGGGTGGCTATTTGAAGAATTTCAAATAACAAATATATTTTATTTGTTTAACACTTTTTTGGTTACTACATGATTCCATATGTGTTATTTAATAGTTTTAATGTCTTCACTATTATTTTACAATGTAGAAAATAGTAAAAATAAAGAAAAGCCCTTGAATGAGTAGGTGTGTCCAAACTTTTGACTGTCCCTGTGTGTGTGTTGTGTGTCCCATTGGGTGTGTGTGTCCAGTGTGTGTGTGTGTGTCATGTGTGTGTGTGTGTCCAGTGGTGTGTGTGTGTGTGTCATGCGTGTGTGTGTTTAGTGTGCGTGTTCAGAGTGTGTGTGTTCAGTGTGTGTCCAGTGTGTGTGTGTTAAGTGTGTGTGTGTGTTTCATTGTGTTTTTGTGTGTGTGTGCCCAGTATGTGTGTGTGTGTGTCCAGTGTGTGTGTCCAGTGGGGGTGTGTCCAGTGTGTGTGTGTGCGTGTGTGTGTGTGTGTGTCCAGTGTGTTTATGTGTGTGTGTGTGTCCAGTGTGTGTGTGTGTGTGTGTGTGTGTGTGTGTGTGTGTGTGTCCAGAGTGTGTCCAGTGTGTGTGTGGTCATTGAGTGATACAGGAATACTGACCTCAGAGTCTCCAGTTTACAGTGGGGATTCCCCAGTCCAGCAGAGAGCAGCTTCACTCCTGAATCCTTCAGGTCATTGTTACTCAGATCCAGCTCTCTCAGGTGTGAGGGGTTTGACTTCAGAGCTGAGACCAGAGAAGCACAGCTTTTCTCTGTGAGTCCACAGCCTGACAGCCTGACAGAGAGATCATCATGATTTCACAAACACACTGTTAATTTAACACCAGTAGTGTAGAAGGACAATGGCAGATGCATTTGGTTTATTCTCTTAAACAACATATATATTCATCTTCCATCTCCTAGAATTGTATGGTCATATTGTTATACTAATGTGAACATCAATGCATTGATTCAATATGTTTTTCAATAATACATATATTTCTCTACTGAATATTTCTTCCTGATGATTAGTACTTAAATGTCATTTTATGTACTCACAGAGCAGCTCTGGAGGCTTTGACCACTGGCAGCAGCCTCAGAAGACCTTTCTCTGATCTGGAGTATTTATTCAGGTCAAACACATCCAGCTCCTTTTCTGAAGTCAGCAACACAAAGACCAGAGCTGACCACTGTGCAGGTGACAGGTAGGTTTCTGAGATACTTCCTGATCTCAGGTAGCTTTGGATCTCCTCCACTAGAGAATGGTCATTCAGTTCATTCAGACAGTGGAACAGATTGATGCACCTCTCTGGAGAGGGATCCTCCCTGATCTTCTCCTTGATGTACTTGACTGTTTCTTCATGGCTCTGTGAGCTGCTTCTTGTCTTTGTCAGTAGACCTCGTAAGTGCTTCTGATTGGACTCCAGTGAGAGGCCCAGAAGGAATCGGAGGAACAGGTCCAGGTTTCCTGTCTCACTTTGTAAGGCTTTATCCACAGCACTCTTGTACAAAGTAACTTTACGCTTGTGTCTGATCTTCACAGAAAAGTTGCTGGACGTTGATTGAGGTTCATCCATTAGATTCTCATTGTTGTTGATGAATGAGAGGAACACATATACAGCAGCCAGAAACTCCTGAATGCTCAGATGCACGAAGCAGTACACCTTGTCCTGGTTCAGCCCACATTCCTCTTTAAAGAGCTGTGTGCACAATCCTGAGTACATAGAGGCTTCATTGACATCAATGCCAGCCTCTTTCAGGTCTTCTTCATAGAAAATCAGATTGCCATTCACAAGCTGTTGAAAAGCCAGTTTTCCCAGTGACAGAATGCTCTCTTTATTCCAGTGTGGACCTGTCTCTTCTTTCCCAAGATACTTTTCATTCTTCTGTTTGGTATGAAACACCACAAGGTGTGAGTACATCTCAGTCAGAGTCTTGGGCATCTCTTCTCTCTTATGTTTCAGCATGTGCTCAAGGACTATTGCAGAAATCCAACAGAAGACTGGAATGTGGCACATGATGTGGAGGCTCCTTGATGTCTTTATGTGTGAGATGATTTTGCTGGCCAGGTCCTCATCACTGAATCTCTTCCTGAAGTACTCCTCCTTCTGTGGGTCATTGAACCCTCGTACCTCTGTCACCTGGTCAACACACCCTGAAGGGATCTTATTGGCTGCTGCAGGTCGGGTAGTTATCCAGAGGAGAGCAGAGGGAAGCAGATTTCCCTTGATGAGATTTGTCAGCAGATCATCCACCGAGGTTGACTTTGTGACGTCACAACAGATCTTGTTCATCTGGAAGTCTAGGGGCAGTCGGCACTCATCCAGACCATCAAAGATGAACAGAACTTTGTACTTGTCGTAGTTGGAGATTCTTGATTCTTTGGTTTCCATTGAGAAGTGATTGAGAAGTTCAATCAAAGTGTGTTTTTCCTTTTTCATCAAATTCAGCTCCCGAAAAGGGAATGAAAATACAAATTGGACATCCTGATTTGCTTTTCCTTCAGCCCAGTCCAAAATGAACTTCTGCACAGAGACTGTTTTTCCAATGCCAGCGACTCCCTTTGTCAGCACAGTTCTGATAAGTTTGTCTTGTCCAGTTAAGGGTTTGAAGATGTCGTTACATTTGATTGCAGTCTCTGGTCTTGCTTGTTTCCTGGTTGTTGTCTCAATCTGTCTCAGCTCATGTTCATTATTGACCTCTCCTGTTCCACCCTCTGTGATGTAGAGCTCTGTGTAGATCTTATTGAGAAGTGTTTGGTTTCCATGTTTAGCGATCCCCTCAAATACACATTGAAACTTCTTCTTTAGATTAGATTTGAGTTCACGTTGGCAAATCACAGCAAGCTCATCTGAATCTAGAAATAACACAGAGGATATTAATATTACATCTGTTTTAATGCCTACAGTTTGTAGGACTGTTATAAAATTTAAAATTATAATAATTTATTCTCTTTACTGACAGTATAAATCTGTAAATGTTTTCATAATGCATTCCACACTTTTGTGACTGATTTATATCATTATTCGTATTATTGATGGTATAATTAATGTCATCTCTCTCTCTCTGTCTCTCTCTCTCTCTGTCTCTCCTCTTCTCTGTCTAAATTAATCACCACAACACATCCTTGCTGCTACTTGATGAGGTCACTAGGTGTTGTGTGAAGGCTGCTACAATATCATTTAGTTACACAGCTACTTTAGCTGTACTTTAGCTACAGCTTTTAAACGTTCTAAAACAGCATTCAACATGAGGCAGACAGCTCTTACTTTTCTCCAGTGTGTCAGCAAGCTCCTTCTGGTTCATTTTCCTCAGGACGTGCAGTGTGATCTTCAGAGCCCCCTCTCTGGCACTGCTCTCCTGCTTCTCATCTTCAGCATCCACCACTTCCTTATCCTGCTTCTGACTCTCAACGCCTTCTGGGAGTTCTGGACTAAGAATCCTCTTGAACATCTTCAGCTCGTTCTTCACAAATGTCATAATATTCTCTTCAAGCAACTGAAATAAATCAAGTAAATAAGTTAAGCAAGAGACTAAATGCTTTCTCATTAACACATTAATGAATGATTGACAGATCAACTTTACTTGAGGTAAACAAAAACAAATGTACATAACAGGACCACATACAATGAATATGGAGGCCAGGTCTGTTTGATGACTCTGGGAAGACTGACCACTGAGAATCTCTGACTCTGATCTCTCCTGTTGGTTTCTGTGGACAAAACATGAGATTACATCTCCTCATCCAGGGAGTACACACACACACACACACACACACACACACACACACACACACACACACACACACACACACACACACACTCACACACACACACACACAGGGAATGTTGTGTTTGTTTAATATTGTTTCAGGACTATGAAAATTGAAAAAAGGATTGGCCAATGGATTATGAAAACAACAAAAATAAATGGGAAAATGGGAGAGGAGAAATGACTAGAGACAGTGTTGTTTAACTCACTGACCATGACCCATGAGTTCTTCTTACCTTTGTTCACTAAAAAAGTCTCCCTCTCTGAAGGATATAGGAAGACCCATAGACCGGTCACTCTTCATGGACACACAGCTGGGTACAGGGGAGGCTGGTCTCTCCTGCTTGATTGGGCTTCAACACAACAGAGACAAACATTACGTCTCTCATCTACTCTGAGCTCAGATGGGGAAACAGAGAAAGAGTTTCATTCCAAAACGCCATTTTAAGAAATGTTGGTAAATTAGGTTTTATAGTTTAAAGAAATTATGAAAGAGATTGATGTGTTTTTTCACTATCTAATCATGGTATGGGGTTGTTCAATCACAGACATGTATTTGTTTAAAATCGATCACTTAATGGCTTCATTTCAGAGAGAAAAAATGTTGTTTTTTTGCATTTTCTGTTTGGGGTTTTAGACTGGGTTTCTATATAAGCACTTTGGGACAACTGCTGATGTAGAAAATGCTTGTTTAAAATCTATCACTTGATGGTTTAATTTCAGATACAAATAATGTTGTTTTTTTTGCAAAATGCTAAATATCTAGCTAGGTTTTACACAGTAATAATATATCTGCCTCACTCTCAGAGAAATAAGTAGTAATACTAGGTTTAACACAGTAAATATATATATAAACATTTACATTTGACATTTTAGTCATTTAGCAGATGTTCTTATCCAGGACTGGTTTCCCAAAAGCATCTTAAGGCTAAGTTCATTGTTAGAATCTTCCTAGGAGCATCATAGATGCTTTTTTGCCCTCCCACATGACTTTATACACAGAAGATCTCCGCTAAACATAGAATCACATGGTTTATCCGTCTCTTTGTGACCGCCGATAAATTCAGAACAAAGTTGAGTACAAATACAAAGTTGCCAATGTCTTTGCAATTGATGCAAACAAGGGACGTACACAAATTTGCTTCAAATGAAAACCGAGATAACTGCATTAAATTGTAAACAGCAGGCTATAGTCCTATTTCAATCATATTGAAATACATTTAATGTTCAATTAATTGAGTTTTATTTTGCTACTTGTAGGCTACTATCTGTAATTTGTCTCAATATATTTAATGATGTGTAGCCTAACATGTGCACAATGATTACATTTACATTTTTACATTTACATTTACATTTGATGTGCCGAATCTGTGATTTGGTGCATTTTTATTGGGTAAGCACTAGAATAAACTACCTCAATATTTGCAGCCGTAGGAATAAATATCTTTCTATAAGCTGATCCGTGGTCAGTATTGTGAAATAATTATAATGTTAAGGAAAGATTTTAATGGAGAAAACTGATCCGAGAGCAGCGCTCCCCTTCTTTCGATCCTATCAGTATCGATACATGCTCCACCGGACGTGATACCTTGTCATTCTGCTGATCCAGTTTCTACTGGTCTGCCTGCGGATATGGAACTCTGACCTGTTCACCTGACGTGTGACCTTGTCCCGAACCTGCTGTTTCGACCCTCTCTCTCTCTCCCTCTCCTTCTCTCTCCCTACCACACCTGCTGTCTCGACCTCTGAATGCTCGGCTATGAAAAGCCAACTGACATTTACTCCTGAGGTGCTGACCTGTTGCAACCTCTATAACCACAGTCATTATTATTTGACCCTGCTGGTCATCTATGAACATTTGAAAATCTTGAAGAATGATCTGGCCTTAATGGCCATATCCACTTATAACCTCCCCCCAGCACAGCCAGAAGAGGACTGGCCACCCCTCAGAGCCTGGTTCCTCTCTAGGTTTCTTCCTAGGTTCCTGCCTTTCTAGGGAGTTTTTCCTAGCCACCGTGCTTCTACATCTGCATTGCTTGCTCTTTGGGGTTTTAGACTGGGTTTCTATATAAGCACTTTGTGACAACTGCTGATGTAAAAAAAATATTCTGGGAACGCATATGAAGCAGACCAGGCCTGGGTTTGGGGTTTGAGAAGTCAATGAGAGGTAAAAATGACTTCCTTAGTTGTTCATTTTGAAAATGTTCTGTCTTAAGTAGTTTAACAAACTGACACATTTTCATGTTAGTCAAAAACAACTTTATATAGAAGGAGTGCCTTTGATTTGACGGCCTGCACATGTGCAGTTCAACACAAGACGACCATTAGACCCAATGACGTATTTCTGCGCATGAGCTTCAAATGAAATCAAATTTTATTTCTCACATGCGCCGAATACAACAGTGGTACACTTTACCGTGAAATGCTTACTTAAGAGCCCTTTCCCAACAATGCAGAGTTAAAAAGTAATAAAAATTTGCTAAATAAAAAAGCAAATAGTAACATAATAAAATTACAATAGTGAGGCTATAAGGAGTACCGAGTCAATGTGCAGGTAGTTGAGGAAATAACTAGACTATATACAAGGAGAACCAGTACCGAGTCAATGTGCAGGTAGTTGAGGTAATAACTAGACTATATACAAGGAGTACCAGTACTGAGTCAATGTGCAGGTAGTTGAGGTAATAACTAGACTATATATAAGGAGTACCAGTACTGAGTCAATGCCCAGGGGTACCAGGTAGTTGAGGTAATATGTACATGTAGGTAGGGGTAAAAGTGACTAGGCAATCAGGATAGAGATTACATCTCCTCATCCAGGGAGTGCGCACACACACACGCACACACACACACACACACACACACACACACACACACACACACACACAGGGAGGGAATGTTGTGTTAGTTTAATATTGTTTCAGGACTATGAAAATTGAAAAAAACAACAAGAAATGGGAAAATGGGAGTGGAGAAATGACTAGAGACAATAATGTTTAACTCACTGACCATGACCCATGAGTTCTTCTTACCTTTGTTCAGTAGAAAAGGCTCCCTCCCAAAACGCTATATATCCATTTTCAGAAATGTTGGTAAATTAGCTTTTATTGTTTAAAGAAATTATGAAAGAGATTGGTGTGTTTTTTCAGTATCTAATCATGGTATGGGGTTGTTCAATGACAGACATGTATTTGTTTAAAATCTATCACTTGATGGTTTCATTTCAGATAGAAAAATAATCATGTTTTTTTGCACAATGCTATATATCTGCTTCACTCTCAGAGAAATAAGTGCCTCACTCTCAGAGAAATAAGTAGTACTGCTAAGTTTTACACAGTAATAATATATATCTGGCTCACTCTCAGAGAAATAAGTAGTACTGCTAAGTTTTACATAGTCAAATGTGACCCATCAGCTCAATTTTATGTAGCAAAATTTGAAATGTGTGTTTTTTACATTGGATAAAAGTAGAGACTCAGCTAGAAAAAGGTATATCATATACTACAGTTGAGGAACAATGGGAAAGTAATTCTGCTTTGAAAGATGATAAACTTGTAACCCCACTTTTGAGAAAATGGCCTTTGAAAGTTTTGGTTCACCTACTGGAGAGCTCTTCTTTATCTACAGTGGTGTTACTTTGGCAGATAATGTCACCCATCTAAATATATAGTATATATATATATAGTTAACTAAATGTATGGTGTTTTTGGTTTATGTCAGTTTCATTGTTTGTTATGCTATAAATTGTTATGTTATGGTTGTAAGTGGTAAAATGAACTAGAAAATGTCATATTTTGCAATTCTGAGTAATTACTACTTTAGTAAGGATATACTTTATTCAGTACTACTGCAGTTGCTAAATAATTCCAATAGATGGCAGCATAAGACCAGGAATGACATTTCAGAAGCTCAGTTTAGTTTTCTCCCTGGATACACCACCACTCCCCCTCACAGGAAAACTCCTGCACACGCTTTTTACTGTCCCTTTCCACACTGCTAACGCAAGAGGAACGACTGAAAAAGCATTTAACAGATTACTGTGAAATAATATAATGATGATTCATGTTTATTATTAGCTGTTTTTATGCTCATGTTTTGAAATTATACTTCATTACTATAACGATTATCAATAACCCTGAACATTAAATTAGTCACCTCTGGTTGAGAAAAACGTATTATCCTAGTACATTCATTGTCAGATTCATCAACCAGCAGCGAGCACTCTGCCTTCTAGCACAAGCGAGGGGCATGTTGAGGTACATTTGCTAACCGCGAGGGTTGCATTATGTAATTTATTGGCGGGCTGGAAGACGCACTCTTGTCTTATCTATTCTGAGGTTGTTTAATCGCAATATTAGATATTTAAAATGCATGTATACTAGGGTTGAGGTTGGAGCATCTGACTAGTGATTATTTACCCGGGGTTCAACACCTGCTATAGTCACTATTTAATTGCTCTTCCAAAAGCATCACAGGCCTAATACGAGATATATAGCTAACTAAAGTAATGCGTGACCATTTCAGAAAATCATGGGACATATAGTATTTGGTTGCATGCTATTTTATGTCAATCATATTGCTGCTTGTAGCCTATAACTGATGCTTCGTGGTCTTATGCTGCCATCTATTGGAAATATTTAGCTATTAAAAGTTATTAATTCACGTACAGACATTGGTGAGGCAGCTGAGAAATAAAGTGTATAAGATCAGTCTCAATCCTGCCCCACGCCAATTGCTGGACTTTCACACAGAGGTTATTAGGTCAACCAATTCAAACCACATTTGAAAAATAAAACAAATGTGTCTTATTTATCAAGTGTTCTGTCTTGCAATTATACATATAATAAAATAACAACAAAATAATCAAAACACAATTTAATACTATAATTGTATTTACTAATATAATATTATTACTAAAATAGTTTCTAAAAGTGTTCTAGGCTACCCTACCCTAGAATTAGGGGTTACAGCTAAAATAGGTTATAAGTAGGGTAAGAGTTTCTGTATAGCACTTTGTGACATCTGCTGGTGTAAAAAGGGCTTTATAAATACATTTGATTGATTGTTAGGTTTAGGGTTTTTATGGCAAAAAACTGTATGGGTTTATAGCACTCTTGCGCCTCCCTTTGGCCATATGTGGGTACTACATAACTCATTCATTACATTTTTTACATTTACATTTGACATATTTAGCAGACGCTCTTATCCAGAGCGACTTACAGTTAGTGAGTGCATACATTTTCATACTGGCCCCCAGTGGGAAACAAACCCACAACCCTGGGGTTGCAAGCGCCATGCTGTACCAACTGAGCTATATGACACTTGCTAGGCTCATAATCTGAGGTAGCAACTGCGTCAGATCTACAAATCCATTAGCTAGACCACCCGATTAGACAACAATCACCCCATTATACCCATTTGGTTTGCAACTCAGTGAACCTGCGCAGCATTCGCTCAATTTGATGCCTACGAACGAAGATTTCGATGCATATCAAATTACCCAGCAGCCATTTAGAAACAACAAGTCATCAGAAAAATTGTTATTTCTTAATTAAAAAATGTCTTCTGGCTGTTTAAATCTGCCACATCTTGAAAAAGTGTACAGGGACATGCGTTTTGTTTAGATTGTACACTTTTTTCTTAAAACAAATATGGCTAACCATAACCAGAAACTGTTTAATGTTTGATGGCTATCCGCCAGCCATTGCCTCTTAAACTGTGTCTCACCTCACTATGAGTGACCACAACATGTACTCAGGTGAACAGTGAGCGCGCTCACTAAGTAGCCGTAACCTTGTTAATAATAAGTTACCTGAGGTAAACCTACAGGGTTAACGCTCACCAAGTAGCATTAACCTTGTTAATAATAAGTTACCTGAGGTAAACCTACAGGGTTAACGCTCACCAAGTAGCCGTGACCTTGTTAATAATAAGTTACCTGAGGTAAACCTACAGGGTTAACGCTCACCAAGTAGCATTAACCTTGTTAATAATAAGTTACCTGAGGTAAACCTACAGGGTTAACGCTCACCAAGTAGCAGTAACCTTGTTAATAATAAGTTACCTGAGGTAAACCTACAGGGTTAACGCTCACCAAGTAGCCGTAACTGTGTTAATAATAAGTTACCTGAGGTAAACCTACAGGGTTAACGCAGGCAGGTCTCATTGATAACAATAGTGAAGCTGGCATTGTGACGCAGAACAATGGGCTGAGAATAGAACGTTCTGAAGGCGAGTCGGTGTCACGGAGCTCAATAGAACTAATAGGAGCTGGTAGGGTGAAACATGCCCAAACATAAGGTCTGTTTTTTCGCAAATACTTCATAACCAGCGACAGAAGGTAATATTATGAAACTGGGCTCCATGGCGGATGCAATGAACTAATTTTATCAGAAATAAACATTGTAAAAAATGTCACTTGAGGCACCCCGAAAATAATATTCAAAAGTTCAGTCCTTGGACACAGAGGGGTTAAACACTAAAATTACCGTCCATCAAGTGAAGAGAGGAGAACCGGACAGAGGGATGGTAGGTAGCCAGCATCCATCAACGAGAGAGGGAGGAGCCCTCCACGGTATTGTAGTGTATTAAGATTATGTCTTTGTTAAATGTTTTTCATGAAGAAATGGAATGTTGTTTATGTTAGTATCAAAAGGGAATGTTTTAGTCTAACGCCACATACAACAGACAGGAAGTGTGTTGTAGACAGGGGAGACTGGTGATTGGCCAGAAGAGGGAGCATCATTATTTATAAATAGGGGGGAAAACGAAGGAGAGGGCAGAACGAGCAGCCATTCTGAGGCGTCGCTCTCCGGGTGTCATGTCACCTGTAATTTATGCTGTAACCTCGTGATTTTAATAAAAGCCTCTAACACGATGCAGCATAAACAGACTCTTTGTTGACAGCAATAACTGGCCACCACTCACTCGATACGACAAATGGCGCCCAACGTGGGGCTGGTCTGCACCTCCCCTTTGTTTCAGTCAACCGCCAGGCTAACTCGCTTTGAAGCATGGCCAGACAAGGGTGAGTTTTTCTTACCGCTTTGGAGCTTGTTAGATTGGATACGACTTGTGTACACTGGAGAGATGTACCATACGACCTTGCCTCGGGTGGCGTTATTGCTGATGACTAGAGTCTGTTAAAATATATTCCATTGGTAACGGCAGATAATTGGAAGTTTTTAGAGCATAAAACGGTAGGAATTAAGTATTGACGTGTACAGTTAAGGCAGATATGCGCATTCTTTAGGGCACTGTACCGCTTAAAGACCCCCAGGGGGGGCCATTTTAGATAATGAGCCGACAAATCCGCGTGCACGATAGAATGTGCATTCGGTGAGTTTTTAAAGAAAACTCGGTTTGATGGGATTTATCTGATTGTGATTATGATTCGACTCTCGTTCGACGGGGGGTTTGATTGGGTTTGATTTCTCGGTGTAATGCTCATTAATCCACGGTAGCAAAAAATGGTAGGAGAAATATGTTCAAAATAAATAGGGCAGTGCAGGATATGGATTTGTGTGGTAGGCCGCAGTTAGCTAAAGGCTAAGGCTAATTCTAAATGCTGAAGTGTGGGTCATGCTACATTCTACATAGCGGCTAATGCTAATGCTAAATGCTAATTGTGTTGCGTGCTACATGCTAATGGATATCCTTAGAGACCCCATTGCGTTGGATTAAAGTCTCTTAAACTTGTCTCTGTGTGTGTAAGTCAGGTTATATGTTTTGTGAGCGCTGTTAAATGTTGTTTGACTATGAGGGGGAAACGGGAGTTACAGCTGGACTGTTAACCGTCTATTTTGGGATTGGGGAGAGATCTAAGACCTTCCACGGTGAAAAAGTATTTTAGAATGCATGTGCGCATGCGTTTAATTTTGCGACACTACACTACAGAAAGGGGGAGTTTATGACACGAGATTAGGACACGTTTTGTTTTACGGCACTAAACTACAACACGAGGGTATAGTAGCATTGTGGGTAACGTGTCATATTCTGTGGGGTAACACTGCAGGAAGAGACAGAGAAACACACAGACAAAGAGATATTTGGACACGAGTATTCTAGTTTAAACGGCGGATGGTTAAAGATGAAACTTGTTTTGTGACCTATTGAATTTATACATTAAATATATGTTGGCGAAGTATAATGAATTAAATTAAATGACGAATTAAAATTAAATAAAATGTTTTTGAGCGATCGATAATTATTCCTGAGTTAATTCTTAGAGCGAATGTAGAACGAACAAATATTGAATGGTTGAAATAACTCAGTGATTGCATTAACTACTAAAAGCTGTTTCTGTGTCTTTGTTCCCTTGTCATGAGAGACAGGAGAGGAGAGAGAGAGGAGATACAGGAAGTGCTGACGTGACATCACGTGACGAGGCAGACGATTGGATCAGATATCAGGCTAGTTCACAAAATCATCCCTTACAAAATATTTGATGACAATTTCACATAGGCTTGGCAAATACTATTTCATTAAAAATTGCATTTTGGAGGCTCTGTGCATCACTGGGGTTTGATTGGAGTTGTGTTGGGAATCAAGGACTGACATTATTCTGTAAATTTAAGATAATTAGGTGCCTGTAGAGCAAGGGGGTTTATGGGAATTGTAGTAATGAAGGGGTTACAGGCTTTGTTTTTGGGATTGCTTTGAAGTTGACTAACTTACATTTGCATTTGATGGGTTGTGGTAAGATAGCCACCACTAATTGATAAATTGGTGACATAGGATATAGGAATAAAAATGGGTTTTAATTATTCAGGATTTAATTATTATTATTTTTTTTTTTTTTTTTGGAGTTGTTAGGTTTATATTAATAATTAGAGGGGGGAAGCCATAGGCTATATAGGCTAAAATAAGATAATTCATAATAAAGGAATATAAAAGAGTAGTTACAATGGGGAGAAAACGACATCAAGGATATAAAAGTCATTACACCGATTGATATAGTATAAAATGGTAATCCTTTAACTAAAGTATTGCGAGGTTATCCGGCAAATGAAAAAAAAGTTGCCCTTCATTCTCAAACAAAAACGGATAAAAGATTCCAGCGATAAGATAAACAAAGCTATAGAGATAAGGCTAAGGGAAGGAGAGCTTAGGGATGTTTATCCTCAGCTTCCGGTGATCATCCAGGAGGGTGATTGTTGCATCAGAGATGAAGACGAATAATAGATAGAGGACAAGCAGAAAGGACTGGCACAGAAGAGAAGTAAGAAGATGATGGAAGATGATATTTTGAGGACAGAACTTAGAATATAAGCTGTTGAAGAATTCTGATATGTCAACAACAAAGAACAGGACGAAGAAACTCTGAGAAAACTCAATCATACAACTGGTGGAGAAGAGAAGCTTTGGTTATGAAGAATCTGTCATGGGCCTCTCACTCCACCGGGTTACCACCTTAATTTTCTTCCACTCTGCTCACCACTCTCTCTACTCAGCCTAACTAGCTCCACCTGTCCCTGCTCTGCTCTGCTCTAATTACTCTGCCAGCTGCGCTGCATTACCCACTACCTCTCCCAGTATTTAAGGCCCTGTCTTTCAGCTCTCCGGTGTCAGATCGTCTGCAAAGCTCACACCCGGAACCTGTTTGCTCGCGCTTCTGGCTCACCCTGGTTTTGTGACCCCGGACCTGCCTGTTTTTTGGATACTCTTCTGCCTCAGGAGATCCAGACCTGCTTCTGCCATTACGACTCCTGCCTACTCTTCAATCCCGGTAACTCTGACCAGCCTTCTGCCTTGCTACTACGTATTTTGGATTTCCCTTGAACTGTACTGCTGCCTGGTTTCATTCCGCCCTGTTGTGTCTGTGTCTCCCCCCCCCCAGGACTTCTGGACCACCCACCACCGGCTTCATAGGACGCATCGCTGCCACTGGGGGGGGCACAGACCCAGCGCATTGGACGGGATCCCTGTTACCCCTGGAGCCTTCATTCACTCCCTACTTCCCTTTTCCCTTAAGTTTAATAAACTTTCTGGTGTGACGCAATTGTGGTCCTCTGGTCGTCTGTCTGAATCGTGACAGTACGATCTGACCATTATGGACTCAGCGCACACTTTCCCCGACATGGAAACCGATGAGCATGAGCAGCAGTTCCAGCAGCAGCAACAACAACTCGCCATGATCATTCAACTCCTCACCAACCTTACCCCAGCCAGTCTGCCCACCAGCCCAGCCCCCGAGTTACCTGCCCCGGTCATTGCAGCCGCTGCTCCGGAACCCAAGATTGGAAACCCCGAGCGGTTCAACGGCGATTCAACCCAGGTCCGGCCATTCCTGACTAGCTGCCGACTTCAGTTCTCCTTGCAGCCAAGGACCTTCGCCACGGAGGGGGCTAAAGTTGGGTATGCCATCACTCACCTGACGGGCCGAGCTCGACTCTGGGGAACAGCAGAGTTCGAACGTCAAACCCCCGCATGTGCAACCTTCGACCTGTTTGCTGAGGAGATGCTGAAGGTGTTTGACCTGGATTCACCCACCGCAGAGGCGTCTCGTGAACTGTTCAGTATTCGACAAGGCAGACGTACAGTCGCAGACCATTCCATCGACTTCCGAACCCTGGCTAGACGAAGTTCTTGGAACACACCATCGTTGGTGGACGCGTTCTTCCATAGTTTGGCTGACTATATCAAGGACGAGTTGGTCTCCCATGAACTGCCTTCCACTCTTGATGAAGCCATCGCACTGACTGTCAGGATCGACAGAAGGATACAGACCCGTCGTCGTGAGAGGGGGCGCCAAGGTCCACCTACTACCGGCATTCGGAGAGATCCGACTGGGCTCCTGTCATCTACTGCCACTCACCCAGGTCAGCTTGATCAGTCTGAGCCTATGGAGATTGGGCGAGCCTCCCTCACTCCTGCAGAGCGCCAGCGCCGCTTCACCTCAAACCTCTGCCTCTATTGTGGAGGTGATGGACATCGTGTGGTAACCTGCCCTTTAAAGGGCCGAAGCTCACCGGGCGTAGGGGGAGTCCGGTTGAGTTCAATGACCATCCAGTCCTCCGACCGCAAACCCCTGCTGCAAGTTCACCTCCGCCTCTCTGACTCAACTCACACCCTGGCTGCTCTGGTGGATTCTGGCGCCGAAGCCAACATAATGGACATCAAGCTGGCACGCCAACTGGGACTGGAGAACCTCCGTTTGACACCTCCTATTCCTGCCCGGGCACTGGACGGACACTTACTCGGATCGGTCACTCATGTCACGGCCCCGGTCTCGATGGGTCTGTCCGGAAACCATCAAGAAACTATCCAGTTTCACCTGCTCCCCTCTCCAGGCCAACCCCTCATCCTGGGTTACCCATGGCTCCGCCGGCACAACCCTCAGCTCGACTGGGTGACCGGGGTGATCAGGGAGTGGGGAGAGGACTGCCACCGAACCTGCCTGCTTGCTGCCGCACTACCCCCTCGGCCAGTACCTACTAACTCCGCTCCTGACCTCTCCAATGTCCCAGAATGCTACCATGGCCTCAGAGAGGTGTTTAACAAAGCAAGAGCCACATCTCTGCCCCCTCACCGACCGTACGACTGTGCCATCGACCTCCTCCCTGGAACAGCTCCTCCAAGGGGTCGTCTTTATTCGTTGTCTGCTCCTGAAAGAAAGTCCATGGAGGACTACATCAATGGCTCTCTGTCCGCAGGATTAATCCGTTCATCTTCATCTCCTGCTGGTGCTGGCTTCTTCTTTGTGGGGAAGAAGGACGGATCTCTTCGCCCCTGCATCGACTACAGGGGACTCAACGACATCACAGTGAAAAACCGTTACCCTCTGCCTCTGCTCACCTCTGCTTTTGAGTTGCTCCAGGGAGCCACTGTTTTTACCAAGTTGGATCTCAGAAACGCTTACCACCTAGTGCGGATCCGGGAGGGAGATGAATGGAAAACCGCATTCAATACACCAACAGGCCACTACGAGTATCTGGTTATGCCTTTTGGCCTCACCAATGCTCCTGCTGTGTTCCAGGCTCTAGTGAATGATGTACTGCGGGACATGTTAAACAAGTTTGTCTTCGTTTACCTGGATGACATCTTAATTTACTCCAGAAACCTGTCTGAACACACCCGCCATGTCCAGCAAGTCCTTCATCGTCTTCTGGAGAATTCCCTCTACGCCAAGGCAGAGAAATGTGAGTTTCACGTCAAGACAGTGGCCTTCCTGGGGTACATAGTGGCAGAGGGAAGTATCCAAATGGATCCTGCCAAAGTATCAGCAGTCACTTCATGGCCAGTTCCGGAGAACAGAAAGAAGCTGCAACAGTTTCTGGGGTTTGCTAACTTCTATAGGAAGTTTATCCGGAACTACAGTACCGTTGCTGCCCCTCTCACTGCTCTAACCAGCACCAAGCAACCCTTCACCTGGACCCCAGCAGCCGACAAAGCCTTCAGTACCCTCAAGGTGAGGTTCACCTCCGCTCCCATCCTCCAGATGCCTGATGTGGACCGGCAATTCATTGTGGAGGTGGACGCCTCGGATGTGGGAGTTGGTGCTGTGATTTCTCAGTGGGCTGCGGAGGATAGGAAGCTCCATCCCTGTGCCTTTTTCTCACGTCGGTTGTCCCCCTCTGAGTGCAATTACGACATAGGGAACCGTGAGCTGCTGGCTGTGAAGCTTGCCTTGGAGGAGTGGCGTCACTGGCTGGAGGGGTCCACCATTCCATTTCTCGTTTGGACCGATCATAAGAACTTGGAGTACATCCGCACGGCCAAACGGTTGAACTCCAGGCAGTCCCGCTGGGCCCTGTTCTTCACCAGGTTTAATTTCACTCTGTCATACCGGCCTGGATCACGCAACACCAAGCCAGACGCCCTCTCCCGTCAATTCCAGAAGGATGACACCCCCTCCAAGGACCCTGTGTCGATTCTGCCAAGTCCCTGCATCGTTGCAGCTCTGACCTGGGCTGTTGAGGAACAGGTGCTGGAGGCTCTCCGTAACCAGCCAGGTCCCAGCACTTGCCCAGCTGACCGCCTTTTTGTCCCCGAAGACCTGAGGTCCCAGGTCATTCAGTGGGGACATGACTCCCGCCTAGCTTGTCACCCTGGCTCCACCCGCACTTACAACCTGCTCGCCCAGAGGTTCTGGTGGCCCTCTCTGAGGAAGGATGTACGGGAATTCGTCCAAGCCTGCCCCATCTGCAACCAACACAAGTCGTCCTGCCAGCCCCCAGCCGGATTGCTGCAGCCCCTGCCTGTGCCCAGACGTCCCTGGTCTCACATCGCCCTTGACTTTGTCACGGGGCTGCCCCCTTCAAGTGGCATGACCGTCATTCTCACCATCGTTGACCGTTTCAGCAAGATGGCACACTTCATTCCCCTCCCCAAGCTCCCAACCGCCAAGGAGACCGCCCAGGTGGTCCTGGAACACGTCTTCCGGATCCACGGACTGCCAAAGGATGTAGTTTCTGACCGTGGTCCACAATTCTCCTCCGCTTTTTGGAAGGAGTTCTGTCACCTGCTGGGAGCCACAGTCAGTCTGACTTCCGGATTCCATCCCCAATCCAATGGGCAGTCAGAGCGGGCTAATCAGGAGCTCGAGAAGGCACTGCGATGCATGACTTCACGCAACCCCCACTCCTGGTCGCAGCAATTGACATGGGTGGAGTACGCACACAATTCTCTGACCTGCTCTGCCATCGGTATGTCCCCTTTCCAATGTGTTTATGGATACCAGCCTCCTCTATTTGCCAGCCAGGAGGAGGAGGTTACTTGCCCATCTGCACTTGCTTTTGCCCGTCGATGTCGCCGCACCTGGTCACAAGCCCGAGCCACACTCCTCAGGTCCGTTGCCAGCTACACTACCGGGGCCAACCGTCGGAGAATTCCTGCTCCCACCTACCATGTTGGTCAAAGGGTGTGGTTGTCATCGAAGAACCTGCCACTCAGGGTGGAGTCGCAGAAGCTGGCACCTCGGTTCATTGGCCCATTCCCTATCATAAGAGTGATTAGCCCAACTGCTGTCCGGCTCCAACTGCCTAATTCCCTGAGGGTGCACCCCACTTTCCATGTGTCTAAGATTAAGCCCATCCATGAGAGTCCGCTGGTCCCTGCTGCGCCTGGTCCTCCTCCTCCACGGCTCGTCGATGGTGGTCTGGTTTACACCGTCCGCCGCCTGCTTCGGTCCAGACGGAGGGGTAGGGGTCTCCAGTACCTCATTGACTGGGAGGGCTATGGACCTGAGGAAAGGACCTGGGTGCCAGCTAGTCGGATTGTGGATAGGACTCTCATCACCGCTTTCCACCAACGGCATCCTGATCAACCTGCAATCCGTAGGGGCCGCCCCAGAGGGGTCCCTAACCGTCCGGCCCGCTCGGCTTCCTGTCCTGTGCCTGATCCTGTCTCGGGACCTGTCCCATCTCCCGACCACGGCCCTCCGGCTTCCTCCGAGGATGAGGACGTTCACTCGGACCGTTCGGAGGAGTTCTAGCCCTCCTCCGGCTCCCCTCCTCCCGCCCGGCGTGGTGTTGCTCTTGGGACTTCTGGGGCCGTCCCTTGGGGGGGGGGTTCTGTCATGGGCCTCTCACTCCACCGGGTTACCACCTTAATTTTCTTCCACTCTGCTCACCACTCTCTCTACTCAGCCTAACTAGCTCCACCTGTCCCTGCTCTGCTCTGCTCTAATTACTCTGCCAGCTGCGCTGCATTACCCACTACCTCTCCCAGTATTTAAGGCCCTGTCTTTCAGCTCTCCGGTGTCAGATCGTCTGCAAAGCTCACACCCGGAACCTGTTTGCTCGCGCTTCTGGCTCACCCTGGTTTTGTGACCCCGGACCTGCCTGTTTTTTGGATACTCTTCTGCCTCAGGAGATCCAGACCTGCTTCTGCCATTACGACTCCTGCCTACTCTTCAATCCCGGTAACTCTGACCAGCCTTCTGCCTTGCTACTACGTATTTTGGATTTCCCTTGAACTGTACTGCTGCCTGGTTTCATTCCGCCCTGTTGTGTCTGTGTCTCCCCCCCCCCAGGACTTCTGGACCACCCACCACCGGCTTCATAGGACGCATCGCTGCCACTGGGGGGGGCACAGACCCAGCGCATTGGACGGGATCCCTGTTACCCCTGGAGCCTTCATTCACTCCCTACTTCCCTTTTCCCTTAAGTTTAATAAACTTTCTGGTGTGACGCAATTGTGGTCCTCTGGTCGTCTGTCTGAATCGTGACAGAATCAGAGTGAACCAAATCAACAATCACTGTTACAGCTTCAACTGAACAATATCAAATGCAATTGTACCAGCCAAGGGGGGTACCAAATGTTCCATATCCACAGACAGTTTCTGGACAGACACAGAATTACAGAATTGAAGAGGAAGAGGACGAGAAGGCTTAGAAGGAGGAGGAAGATTTCAGCTACACTTCCAGCAACTTTCAGAAGACTGTTATAATTGTGGACAGATTGGGTACTTTACCTGTGAGTGCAACAAGTCAGGAGGAAAAACAGAGAACATTTTTAAGGAAGAAACAGGGGGAATTCAAGATCACCTGTTCTCCAGGTGAACCCTAAAGATTCTAGAGTGCCTAGAAGATCCGGAAGGGGGGTGTCAGCTGATAGCATCGATTAGAGAAGAAGAGAAAATGGCTAACAATTGAAGTAAAACCAGAGGACTATGAGAAGTGATAGTGAATAGTGTAAAAACGTATCTGTGTTGAGCCTAAAGAGGTTAAACATCTCACTATGTAAAATTAACTAATTAGGATAGGGATTTGAGGTAGTAAAACAGTTAATTACTCTTAAGATACTGTGGTAAACAAGACCGAGCTTTTGCTGGTAATGCCGTAGTGATAAGAAGATCCGCCGACACTGTACTCTGTTTTCAAAGGTTTATTAAAACAAAGGTTCCAGCATCGGAATTTGACAGATTCTGCAGATATCTGTGAGACAGCACAGCCAATCAGTAATTTGCTATTCTCCCCTCCTATTGTTCAAGACATGGTTTTATATAATTTATGACGTAATATGGTGTGATTCTAAAAACCAATCCCTGGTCTTTTTCACCTCTCTCCCCATATCATCTTTCCATGAACCACAGTAATGTTTTCCAGATGTTTCCAGCACTGTAGAGTAGAGTTCATCCGTTGCACCATTTTGCCACATCAGCAAAATCTTAGAGCCAAGTTTCCTACTTTTTGCAGCGGTCAGCATTTCTAGACTCTTAAGATACTACAATACTAATATTAGAGCATATACCTATTGCAGTGTTGGGAAGAGATGCATTGTTTAAATTGAATTGTACAATAAAATGTACACTAAACGGCTGTCTGGTAGAGGATTTTAAAGAGTCTGGGTTACATTCTTACACCAAGGGATTTCAGGCTAGGCTAAAAGGTGTTTAGTCGTTTGCCAAGTCTGTGTAAAGAAGTCAAAGGCAGGTGGGGACTTTCCCAATCACATATTCTAAAATTTGGTGGTAAAGGGATTTTGTGAATAAATCAGTGGAAAAGGTTTTTAAAGGTTAGGAGGAAAAGATTAGATTAAAATAAGTTAGGAGGACTAGGTTGAAGGAACTCTAAAACAGTAAGCTAAGTTTCAAAGTTAGTAGTAAGAGAGAGAGAACAATGGTGAATTACACTTTAGAGTAGGAAGATCAAGTTAATTGTAGGTGTATTTTTTTATAATCAAAAGTTTGAAAGTCAGGGATTAGAGAAAGGACTGAGAGTTGGGAAAAAGTGACACTAGTGGTGATAGATGGAAGTACAAGCAAAGACAACTTTTCTTTGGGGAAAAACTAGAAGTAACTAAGGACATTAACACTTCAGTCTATTATAACAACAGTGAGAAGCAATTTAACTCTTACAGCATTGATAGTTATTAAAGCCATAAATATATCGCATTTGATTATAAGGGAACCAATAGCTCCAGCACCAATTTTAGGAAAAAATACTTATTGGGGACGTTCCTCCCACATGGAGAGATAATTATGGAGAAGAAGTATTGTTATCAGGACCAGGAGTAGAAGCTGTTGCACAGTCACCAAAGGAGTTCAGGAGGAGTAGATTACAGTAGTCACTCCAACAGTAAATAATACACAGAGTATATTGGTAGCTTTGCCACTAGAAATAATTAAGGTTAATACATCAACTACTTTAATGGTAACTTTGGAAGGGATTAATGATACGATGGCAATAGCAGATGTAGGAGGTATGACACCGACAACAACTTTTCTGAAATTAAATGGGGAATTTTAGACTCATGGGTTATGTTACGGATGGAGAGTGCTGTCAATTATAGTACGAATAGGGTTAAAATAGGAGAACAGATAGTAGTAGAGAGAATATAGATTTATCATGGAGGTACAGGATGAGGTCTTTGATTTTAATGACAGACAGGGAGAGGTATCTGATCAGTACCGCTCGTTAGGGGAGAGAGAAACTAAAGGGAGTGGTTTGATTCTTCTGTTGTGAAAATTAGAGATAGATGGCCAGGTAGGAATCTTTGGTTCCAGCGGTTAGCTCATTCTGTAATATCAGTGAGGAATCTTGAGGGTCCATGTCTGGTGAGAATTCCAGAACCAAACATGTTAGAGACGGTCGCTCGACCTCTATCAAGTATGTGTCAATTTTATGCTTTGTCATGACTGTGGTATCAGCAACAGTCAGTAACAGATAAAATAATGTCGTTGTCAAAACATTTGTTTAAGCCTAGGGTTAGGTGTTATTGGGTTAAGTGAATTAACTCGTGTGAATTTGTTGGATGGTAAAGAAAAATCAGGTAACAGCGTAACTGAAGCATTTGAGGTGTAACCATTGAGGGCTAAAAGTTGTTTGTTCTAATAAAACATATGAGGTAAGGGGTATGTTTATGGGAATATCAGATTGTGATGTTATATGATAACTTTGGGTATGCATGACCTTAAGGGTAGGAATGAGAAATATGTTATTTTTTATCTACCAGGTAGTAAGAACAGCAGGACTTTGATGGTTAAAAGATTAGCTTTAACCTGACAATGTGACTATGGGGAATTTTAGAGATATTTGGAGGGTTTGTGGTGATAAAGCATATATATTCTTACCCTATGGATAGACAGGATGTTGTTACATGTCAACGTTGAAGTTTCCATATGAGGTTTCTACCATTATAAGAGGGGTAGCACCGGACACAGAAATCTGAAGCTAGGTTTGAAATTGGATGAAAGAGACATGAAGACATGTCATAGTCTTCAAGCCTATCATTGAAGGATGAATCTAAGGGAGAAGGGGGGACTTTTTCCATGGTATGGTGTAACATTTGGAAAGATCATATTGATAATATTAGTAGATACTTTGAGTCCAGATAGTTCCGATAATATCACGAGGGTTATATATGCATTGAAGAATATAAGGGATGCGTTTGGGAGATCTGAGAAGACTTGGTTGCAAGATCAGTTAGGCCCAGTAGGGGCAGTGATGGTTCAGATTTTAGTCGCAGCTCTGATAGCGTTGTGTGTCATGTTTTGCTTTTGTACTTTGTTACTGACCTTTGCAAAAGCTATGATATGAAGATGGGTTGGTGTTGTGATGCCTGGAGACAACACTCAGATGCCATTGTTGATTGTTCCTGATCTGGATGAAGATGGACGAGGGGGTCTAGATGGACTACTGATGGATAAATATCCTTTTTGAGTATTTGATAATTTTTCAATTTTTTCAATATTAGTGTGATTCTTAGTATGATTTTATGAATCAAGGGGGGAATGGGTTTATGTGATTCATATATCATTTATATATCATTTTTATATTCTTAGTTGATAGTGATGTTTAATTTGAAAATGTTGTTTTGCAAAAGATACTGTTTGGTTTTTTCCTTTTCTTCCAGAAGCATTTGGGGGAACATGGGAAGGGATAATATGACTGGAGGAGATGAAACAAGGAGGGTGTGGCCGATTCCATCAACAAATCCAGTGGAAGAGGAGACTACGGGGAGATGAAGTGTAGTGGACTACATTCCAGTGTCTGCAATGAAATATAGACATGTGTAATACATAATTGTGTCATATTCTTAGGTATTAATTTGTGTAGAATGATGTTTGATGTTATTGAATACATGTGAGGATCTTAGATGTTTTTGTTTATTTCGTGAATGTTTAGGGACAGGGAATTTAGGCAGGGAGAGGTTCACTGTAGGGTCCAATGGGTTGACCAGCCTTACAATGGATATTTATTGGATAGGATTTTGTTTGCAGGGGCTTACATGTGTATTTAATTGCATCATAGTTTCAAATGCATTTATATGGTTTATGAGTTTATCTGGAGTACCGAAGGTGGTTGCCTGGGGCAGAGGGACCGTGAGAGAATTTTACTGTCTTGATTGATGGATGGAAGGTTGCCGGACAGTTTTTCGCTCTTACACTCCATAGAGATTTGTTCATATTTCATAGTAATGTATTCACACTTCATAAACAGTTATTTCATAGAAAGGTATTTACACTCTAGAGGAGAATGTTTTTGGTTTAATGTTAAAGATACTCAATAAGATAAACTGTTACTTGTCATAATCCTATTCTGTTTGTTTTCGAGACTTTTAGTTTGTCTCGAAGGGGGAATATGTAGTGTATTAAGATTATGTCTTTGTTAAATGTTTTTCATGAAGAAATGGAATGTTGTTTATGTTAGTATCAAAAGGGAATGTTTTAGTCTAATGCCACATACAACAGACAGGAAGTGTGTTGTAGACAGGGGAGACTGGTGATTGGCCAGAAGAGGGAGCATCATTGTTTATAAATAGGGGGGAAAACGAAGGAGAGGGCAGAACGAGCAGCCATTCTGAGGCGTCGCTCTCCGGGTGTCATGTCACCTGTAACTTATGCTGTAACCTCGTGATTTTAATAAAAGCCTCTAACACGATGCAGCATAAACGGACTCTTTGTTGACAGCAATAACTGGCCACCACTCACTCGATACGACAGTATTTAACAGGTGGAAGAAACAACCCTGGAGCTCCATCGGTCCACAAGAAAAGCAGGCAGCCGGTGATGATGTAGTGGTAGCTAGCTTAGCTAGCTGTACCGACTAGCTTGGATAGCTAGCAGGTCGTTCGTCTGTCCCTCGAGGATGATGACGAATCCGGTGAACCACACAATTAAACAAGAATAGCGAGTGAAAAGGATCTGGCTACACTCATACTGTCACTGACCATTACGCAAAAAAGCTAATTGAACAATAAACTTCGGCGTCTCAACACTGTAACGAACTCCGTCGTTATTCCCTAACATCACCTCAGTCCACTCAGCGCGTAACTGGACAATATGCTTGGCGCCAAACCTTACGTGGACGCGGGCAGTTCTGTACGGGGACGCGGACAGTTCCAGAACGCGGACATGAGCAGAGCCACACAATACATTTACATTTACATTTTAATCACTTAGCAGACGCTCTTATCCAGAGCGACTTACAGTTAGTGAGTGCATACATAACCCAGTCTTTACACTGGCTTACATTAGTAATATTCATTTATTTATTTTTATATGTAAAACAAACATTCAAAGTTTTTTTATAACAATATTTTGAGATCTGGGCCCATATCCACAAAGTGTCTCAGAGTAGAACATTGGTCGTATAAGTGCTGAGAATAAAGGCATTTTACACTTATGGGTATAAATTAAAGCTATGCATGAAGCCTCTAGTCCCACCTAGTCAGCAGATATTTAGGACACCTCATGAGCTGTCCTAACCAGTTAAGAGTTAACAGCAGGTGTCTTGATAATACTATAGAATAATGCAGCGAGTCAGTGGTTCCTGCGCCACATGTAATTGCTTTGGAGTAGTTAAAATAATATTTTTATATTTCTATATGATCAATCCATAAATAATATAGACCTACATGCAACCGTATGTCTTGTGCTTTTGGCAATGATTTCTGTATAATAATTATGTAGAAGTGATACCATTAATGTCTGCATAGCATGTTGTCTTCATTTTGGCATATTAACTCAAGCTTATTTGTGAAGAGTAACTCAGGTTTTCGCCCAGCGGCTAAGGAGTTGGAGCTGTGGCAGGAGTTGGACCTATGGCATGAAGGTGGCTGGTTCGAATCCCGGGCCGGGCGCTGGAAAAAACGGGCGGGCTTGGTCTGACCACTGGAAGGCTGCTGGGTTCACATCCTCAAAACAATCACCTTTCGTTGATCAGAACTCTAGAGGTTCTTCTTCACTGAACCCAAAAATATATCTAACTCTTAGTGGTTCCATATATTAAGGAAGTGATAGAAGCATTTCTGGTTCTATAAGGAACCTTCTTTTCTAAGTGTATAATAAACACGCTTTTCTTTTGATTATTTAATTACCTACATCATGTTTTTTCAAGTTATCCTTTTGGAGCGCAACATCACGTTGTTAAAAAATAATCCTAAATTTGCCATGGCTATAAATTGAGCAATTGAAGGCATCTAGGGCGAAATATGTGTTCGATGAAAATGAACATTGTATGCAACGTAGTAGGCAACATTATTGGCAAGGGACTTGATGCCTACGATGTCAAAGCTATTTAGAGTTGTTAAACGGGTGTGAAGAGTGTGTTGGTATGACGGTAATATTGTTAAAATTCTGCTTGTAACACCCATCAGAATTGGTTAAAGAAATATGCATTTCATTATATTAGGCAATAATGAAGAGTAGGCAAAGTGTTCATGTCGTTAAAATTCTATCAAATGTCTTCCATTGCAACGAGTCCAGTCAGGGTGCTGCAGAACCCCTGCAGTGCCTCCGCTGACCCGGGATTGAGAACTCCTGATTTAGCAGATGCTCTTATCCAGAGTGATTTACAGTAAGTGCATTCATCTTAAGATAGCTATTTATTTTAGAAATAAACTTAATAAATTCTTCATAAAATTGTAATCTCACCTCTTAGCTTTGGTGCCATGTCCCCCAGAGAGACTCATTTTAGAGGCAGGGACCCCCTCCTCTCTCTCCCCAGAGAGACTAATTTTAGAGTCAGGGCCCCCCTCCTCTCTCTCCCCAGAGAGACTCATTTTAGAGGCAGGGCCCCCCTCCTCTCTCTCCCCAGAGAGACTCATTTTAGAGGCAGGGCCCCCCTCCTCTCTCTCCCCAGAGGGACTCATTTTAGAGGCAGGGCCTCCCTCCTCTCTCTCCCCAGAGAGACTCATTTTAGAGGCAGGGCCCCCCTCCTCTCTCTCCCCAGAGAGACTCATTTTAGACCACTGACCCCTAAACAGAGATGCAGCATGTTGGTTGTGGTGAACACAGTGACAACTAATTATTGAAGGTCAATTGTTCTCTTTTACTTTACTTTCTTTTTACTTTTCTCTTTTTTACATTTTAAATTTGAAAAAGAATTTTCCCACACAGCAGGAAATGTATTCAAGGTTTAAAAAGGCTTCTAAAGTTTATAATTACCACTTCAAAATGTCAGACTTATTTTGCTATAATGAAAAATGTATCAACCCCTACAAAAAATGTCCATTAATTATAATCCACATAATAATTCACATTTCCTGTTGCTGCAGGATTATTTTCCTGCTGAGAGAAACTGGGTGAAATTAAGATATGGTATCTGTAAATGCATTCATCTTACGATAGCTAGGTGAGACAACCACATATCACAGTCATATATACAGGATATAAACATTTTATTCTAGCTAAACAATGGAATTGTAGTGTTTTGCAAACAACAACAAAAAATGCATACACATTTAAAATCTATGAATTAAAAATCTGAGAAAAGTAATATTAGCAATAAATTATATATTTTTTAAAACACAAATGTGATTTTTTGGGGGAAATAGCGTTTTGGAAATAAACATAATAAATTATTCATAATATTGTCAGCTCACCTCTTAGCTTTGGTGTCATGTTCCCCAGAGAGACTCGTTTTAGAGGCAGGGCCCCCCTCCTCTCTCTCCCCAGAGAGACTCATTTTAGACAACTGACCCCTAAACAGAGATGCAGCATGTTGGTTGTGGTGAACACAGTGACAATTCATTCTAGAATGTCAATTGTTCTCTTTTACTCATGATCTCTTAGAAATAAAACATTTACTAACAGACATATCCAAACAGTCGGGTGATTTAATTTAATCATCTGAACATTGTTACGTTCCTCAACAATAAATAAAACATTGTCTCTCAAACAGAAGAAGGAACTAACAAAGAGTCACTAACAACAACCAAAACGAAACAGGTGGTTTTAGGAGGGGTTCTGAAAGACACTCATGGGGGTGTCCACTAGTGGTGGGAAACAGAGGCTTTCTGAACGCTTTGGGGCTTTCAACACATTTTGCAGAAAACGCAATGGATAGATTTGAGGACTAATAAACAACATTTAGTTAGTTATGTTTTCAAAAACGATACATCTGTGGTATTATTTAGGATACTAAATACAGAAGATTATCATAGGTTACACTAAATAAAACAAATTATTTAAACAACAATGGGAAATCCAAATCCCCGTCCCTACCTGCTGAGCTCCCATTCAGGGGCTACAAACTGGAAGACATCAAACTAAATGTATAAATAAGGTGTCCAGTAGAGGTCAGTGTTTGAAAGATACTTTACATGTAAAAAAAAAAAGCACTGGCACCAGGGAGAAATCAGCGACATCGCTCGCATTTTGTGAGGCCGGTTGGACGTACTGCCAAATTCTCTAAAACAACGTTGGAGGCAGCTTTTGGTAGAGAAATGAACATTCAATTCTCTGGCAACAGCTCTGGTGGACATTCCTGCAGTCAGCATGCCAATGGCACGCTCCCTCAAAACCTGAGACATCTGTGGCATTGTGTTGTGTGAGAAAACTGCACATTTTCGAGTGGCCTTTTATTGTCCCCAGCACAAGGTGTACCTGTGTAATGATCATGCTGTTTAATCAGCTTCTTGATATTCCACCCCTGTCAGGTGGATGGATTATCTTGGCAACTGAGAAATGCTCACTAACAGGGATGTTAACAAATTTGTGCACAAAATTTGAGAGAAATAAGCTTTTTGTGCGAATGGAACATTTCTGGAATCTTTTATTTCAGCTCATGAAACATGGGACCAACACTTTATTTGTTGCGTTTATATTTTTGTTCAGTAACGATAAAAACACAAAGCTTCCAGCAGAGGTCAGTGCTCTTCTGACACCTGTCAGATGGAAGTGTGATGTCCGAAGCTTCGACCGTCATCATCACGTAGTATTGTTACTTTGATACAAGCATTGATACGTTGTGTCAAATCAGTAGAGATTTTGAAAACTGCAACGTGCATCGTAGCTCCGGTATTAATCGTCCAATCCCTAGTGTCCACTGAATGTTGACTAGCAACAAGAAAGTGGTACCTAAAAGACTCCCACCATGAGTGCCCATTGAAGTGGCTCCAGACGAGGACATCTGAAATAAAAACCCTCCAACTTACAATATGGAGTAAAAAAACAAGTGGAGCAAACCAAACCAGACCAAACCAGACCAAACCAGACCAGAGCAAACCAGACCAAACCAAACCAAACCAGACCAAACCAGACCAAACCAAACCAGACCAGACCAGACCAGACCACACCAAACCAAACCAGACCAGAGCAAACCAGACCAAACTAGACCAAACCAAACCAAACCAAACCAAACCAAACCAAATCCTGGGAGATACAAGACAGAAAGACTTTGTTCTTCAACTTAAAGAAGCAGAGCTACAAAGAGGTGCCAGTCTTCCTAACATCTCTAAGGCCAACCAGATCACTGGACCAGCTGCTCTTAAATATCACATAACAGATGGAACCCTTCTGACTAAAGAGATGACAAGCCAGCACAGGCATAAGCATACTGTCTATTGAGGTGGCGCCAAGAGGTGCGGCCAACGTGCTAACGTCCAACCTCAAAATATAAATGGAAATACCAAAGCCTGTAACAACATGTAGTCGTGACTGATATCTTTCACCTCATCTCCCTGTTACTGTTTGTTAAGGTAGTTATAGACAGTGCAGCAACACAAGGCCACATTCCTCTCAGCCCTTCCACTCTCTCAGGCTAATGTGTATTTATTAAAAGTAGACTATTTCTTTTAATCTGTTCTTTTCTAAACGTATCTGAGAATGTAGACAGAAGGGCTAAAATGGACATATGATTGATCTGAGGGGGATCAGTGATCCGTACAGAAAGGTTTTTTGCAACAAGTAAGAGATTTTATATTATGTAAAGTAGGCTAGGTTTGATCACCTACAAATCGGTTTTAAGTCTAAACAGCGGGCAGGGCGGTAAACCAGGTCGCTGGCGAAAAAGGCAAACACCCTACGCATCGCAGCAGTGGGGTTAACCCTATTGCAGCAATGGGAATTGTAACCTGGCTCACACTGTCCCCTACAAAAGCAAGTCATGTGCTTCGACTACTCAGATCCCTCACACGTCCGGACCATCAATTCTGATGGCCTCACAGACACCATACTACTTCTGACACCAATGTAGCGAACAGCGGGGCAGGGAAGCGAACCCAGGTTGCATGTGTAAAAGGCAAACATCCTACGCATCGCTCCGTTGGCGCCAATTGGGTTACTTGGTTGGAATTGGGACGTGGCTCATTTAGCGAGGATCACTACAGTATAGTAGAACTATGATACAATTACAGTTATCATATCAAATGTTCAATGGAGAACTATAATATATACATATATTGAATTTGACTTGCCCACATTCAGTTAGCGCCATTTTGTATGATTAGACTGACACAAACCTGTCTCAGTAGAAGTCGACTGTTAGGTCTGAGTGTTTTACTTCCATTCACTGTACTAAAATTACACCATACATTTCATTTCTCTACACACTTTACAATCATTCCTGGCAGGATTCTCACCTTGTAGCCTGAATTCACAACCAGAACATGTCAAGTCATTGAGATATCTACTGTTCTGCTGAGAGAGCACCTTCGTGATGACTAGCACTCTGTGTATTCTAATGGGTGAAGTCTAATCTGGAATGTGAAGCTAACTGAAATCTAGATAAGCTTTGAAAAAACAGTATATCTAGCTGGCATCATAGTCCACCCCTCAGGCTACATACAGGTTACAGCATCAGGCAGACATCAACAGCCGAGTTGTAGGCTACTACCTGGGTCGTATTCATTAGTTTACACCGCAGCCAACAGGTTTAAAATGTTCCATAAACAGTTTACTCCAAACGCTGTACAACGTGACCTAAACGATTTCTGTTGCCAAACGTTTTGCTACGGTGGGCACTAATGAACACACAGTCTTTCCACAATATTTATTTGTCTCTCTTTCACACAAAATACCTTCCTGAGTGAAAAGAGTTAACAGTAGATTAGAAAGAGAAAATGTTGTTGCTTGTTGTGTTTTAAGCCTGTTTTGAGAATACAAGTCTATAGACCTATGATACAGTACACTCTTAGAAAAAAGAGTTCCAAAAGGGTCCTCTGGCTGTCCCCATAGGAGAACGCTTTTGGGTTCCAGGTAAAACCCTTCTAGCTTCCATGTAGAACCCTCTGTGGAAAGGATTCTTCATGGAACTCAAAAGGGTTCTACCTAGTACCAAAAAGGGTTCTACAAAGGGTTCTCCTATGGGGACAGCCAAAGAACCCTTTTAGATTCTAGATACCGTAGGAGTGATCACCCTGGGGCACACAAATGGAAACAGAACGAATTCACCCCACGCATCTAATTTATATCCAAAACATTTTAAGGCGAGTAGGCCTATTATAACACTATAACAATATAATCAACTATATTAATACACATAACAATATCATCAACTATATACACATAACAATATCAACTATATTAATACACATAACAATATCATCAACTATATTAATACACATAACAATATCATCAACTATATTAATACACATAACAATATCAACTATATTAATACACATAACAATATCAACTATATTAATACACATAACAATATCATCAACTATATTAATACACATAACAATATCAACTATATTAATACACATAACAATATCAACTATATTAATACACATAACAATATCATCAACTATATTAATACACATAACAATATCATCAACTATATTAACACACATAACAATCGTCGTCTTACCTTCTGAACAGAAGCAGAGTCTGGAATAATCATTTGGTCGTCGAAAGTTACTTTTGTTTGCTCAACTCATTTACATGTCAGGCTCTTTCTCTCTCTGTCTCTGTCTCTCTGTCTCTCTGTCTCTCTCTCTCTCTCTCTCTCTCTCTCTCTCTCTCTCTCTCTCCCCCCCCCTCTCCCCCCCCCCTCTCTCTCTCTCTCTCTCTCTCTCTTCTCTCTCTCTCTCTCTCTCTCTCTCTCTCTCTCTCTCTCTCTCACACACACACACACACGCGCAGATACACACACAGCAAACCAATGGAACAAATAAACAATTAACTGAATAAAACAGACATGTACAGAAACATTTCCTTGACTCATAAGTTCCAAGAAATATTATTTTACAGTACTAACTAATTCATTTGAGTCATTAGAATGTATGTAAGAGACATGATTGTGTGAAATCTATGTCAATGCAGAGCAGCATAAAGTACAAGAACAGATGGATTGCAGTGATGAGTGACATACACCTACAGGGAACTGGCAAAATAAAGGAGACACCAACATAGTGTCTTAACAGGGCGTTTTGTCTCCAGGTAACTGCCAAAATAAAGGAGACACCAACATAGTGTCTTAATAGGGCGTTTTGCCTCCATGAGCCACCAGAACAATGCTCCTTGGTGTAGATGTGTTGTCATACATTCTACAAGTGTCTGGAACTCTATTGGAGGGATGTGACATCATTCTTCCACGAGAAATTCCATCATTTGGTGTTTTGTTGATGGTGGTGGAAAACTCTGTCACAGGCACCGCTCCAGAATCGACCATAAGTGTTCAATGGGGTTGAGACCTGGTTACTGAGACGGCCATGGCATATCGTGAAACATCGGCAAGTTGAGCAGTCTTCATAACTGAAGTTGAGCAGTCTTCATCACAGAAGCTCCTGCCAAACATGCCCCAACAATCACCAATCGTTAAGCTCTTCCCAAGCAGGGTCGCAGTCTCTCCTGGTTGCAGCTCCTCTCTCCCCAGGGGTAGCAGCTCCTCTCTCCCCAGGGGTAGCAGCTCCTCTCTCCCCAGGGGTAACAGCTCCTCTCTCCCCAGGGGTAGCAGCTCCTCTCTCCCCAGGGGTAACAGCTCCTCTCTCCCCAGGGGTATCAGCTCCTCTCTCCCCAGGGGTAACAGCTCCTCTCTCCCCAGGGGTAACAGCTCCTCTCTCCCCAGGGGTAACAGCTCCTCTCTCCCCAGGGGTAACAGCTCCTCTCTCCCCAGGGGTATCAGCTCCTCTCTCTCCAGGGGTAACAGCTCCTCTCTCCCCAGGGGTAGCAACTTCTCTCTCCCCAGGGGTAGCAGCTCCTCTCTCTCCAGGGGTAGAAGTTCCTCTCTCTCCAGGGGTAACAGCTCCTCTCTCCCCAGGGGTAGCAACTTCTCTCTCCCCAGGGGTAGCAGCTCCTCTCTCTCCAGGGGTAGAAGTTCCTCTCTCCCAGAGGTAGCAGTAGTGGTAGTCGGTGGTGGTGGTTGTAGCTGTGACTGGAGTGAGGCCTGTCCAGGGACTTTTCTAGGATTTGAAGACAAAGCCAGTATGGGGGTTCAGGGCATTTCAACAGATAAATGCATGAATTTGGTGCACTTTGAGATGAACATTGAGAGATTAGAACATTGAGAGATTAGATATTTCTCAGGTAACTTGCACCTTCCCACCTGCCACAGCAGACACTGTCAGTACTCAATTACAGTTGCTACTGTGGGTCTCTCTACTCTGGAACACTCTCTACCCTGGAACACTCTCTACTCTGGAACCCTCTCTACCCTGGAACACTCTCTACTCTGGAACACTCTCTACTCTGGAACACTCTCTACTCTGGAACACTCTCTACCATGGAACACTCTCTCACTCTGGAACACTCTCTCACTCTGGTACACTCTCTACTCTGGAACACTCTCTACTCTGGAACACTCTCCACCATGGAACACTCTCTACTCTGGAACACTCTCTACTCTGGAACACTCTCTACTCTGGTACTGTACTTCAGATGTAGCCTACATATCCTAGATGACCAGCCTAAACCTGTTCATATCAGTTCACATAGGCTATCAGTAGCAGGATTGATCACCTACAAATCGGTTTTAAGTCCAAATAACAGGGCATGTAGTCTAGGCCAAATATTTTCAAAACATTTCCTAAAGAGACCACCTGGGCCCGGTTTCCCAAAAGCACCTGAAGGCTAAGTTAATCGTTAGAACCTTTGTAGGAGTGTTGTTAAATCTCCAAGCTGTTTCCAAAACCGTTGTTTCTTTATTTTTTACTATTTTCTACATTGTAGAATAATAGTGAAGACATCAAAACTATGAAATAACACATATGGAATCATGTAGTAACCAAAAAAGTGTTAAACAAATCAAACTATATGTTATATTTGGAACACTCTCTACTCTGGAACCCTCTCTACCCTGGAACACTCTCTACTCTGGAACACTCTCTACTCTGGAACACTCTCTACTCTGGAACACTCTCTACTCTGGAACACTCTCTACCATGGAACACTCTCTCACTCAGACACCAACATAGTGTCTTAACAGGGCGTTTTGCCTCCATGAGCCACCAGAACAATGCTCCTTGGTGTAGATGTGTTGTCATACATTCTACAAGTGTCTGGAACTCTATTGGAGGGATGTGACATCATTCTTCCACGAGAAATTCCATCATTTGGTGTTTTGTTGATGGTGGTGGAAAACTCTGTCTCAGGCGCCGCTCCAGAATCGACCATAAGTGTTCAATGGGGTTGAGACCTGGTTACTGAGACGGCCATGGCATATCGTGAAACATCGGCAAGTTGAGCAGTCTTCATAACTGAAGTTGAGCAGTCTTCATCACAGAAGCTCCTGCCAAACATGCCCCAACAATCACCAATCGTTAAGCTCTTCCCAAGCAGGGTCGCAGTCTCTCCTGGTTGCAGCTCCTCTCTCCCCAGGGGTAGCAGCTCCTCTCTCCCCAGGGGTAACAGCTCCTCTCTCCCCAGGGGTAGCAGCTCCTCTCTCCCCAGGGGTAACAGCTCCTCTCTCCCCAGGGGTATCAGCTCCTCTCTCCCCAGGGGTAACAGCTCCTCTCTCCCCAGGGGTAACAGCTCCTCTCTCCCCAGGGGTAACAGCTCCTCTCTCCCCAGGGGTAACAGCTCCTCTCTCCCCAGGGGTATCAGCTCCTCTCTCTCCAGGGGTAACAGCTCCTCTCTCCCCAGGGGTAGCAACTTCTCTCTCCCCAGGGGTAGCAGCTCCTCTCTCTCCAGGGGTAGAAGTTCCTCTCTCCCAGAGGTAGCAGTAGTGGTAGTCGGTGGTGGTGGTTGTAGCTGTGACTGGAGTGAGGCCTGTCCAGGGACTTTTCTAGGATTTGAAGACAAAGCCAGTATGGGGGTTCAGGGCATTTCAACAGATAAATGCATGAATTTGGTGCACTTTGAGATGAACATTGAGAGATTAGAACATTAAGAGATTAGATATTTCTCAGGTAATTTGCACCTTCTCACCTGCCACAGCAGACACTGTCAGTACTCAATTACAGTTGCTACTCTGGAACACTCTCTACTCTGGAACACTCTCTACTCTGGAACACTCTCTACTCTGGAACACTCTCTACTCTGGAACACTCTCTACCCTGGAACACTCTCTACTCTGGAACCCTCTCTACCCTGGAACACTCTCTACTCTGGAACACTCTCTACTCTGGAACACTCTCTACTCTGGAACACTCTCTACTCTGGAACACTCTCTACCATGGAACACTCTCTCACTCTGGAACACTCTCTCACTCTGGAACACTCTCTACTCTGGAACACTCTCTACTCTGGAACACTCTCCACCATGGAACACTCTCTACTCTGGAACACTCTCTACTCTGGAACACTCTCTACTGTGGAACACACTCTACTCTGGAACACTCTCTACCATGGAACACTCTCTCACTCTGGAACGCTCTCTACTCTGGAACACTCTCTACTCTGGAACACTCTCTACTCTCACTCTGGAACACTGTCTACTCTGGAACACTGTCTACTCTGGAACACTCTCTACTCTGGAACACTCTCTACTCTGGAACACTCTCTACTCTGGAACACTCTCTACCCTGGAAAACTCTCTACCCTGGAACACTCTCTACTCTGGAACACTCGCTACTCTGGAACACTCTCTACTCTGGAACACTCTCTACTCTGGAACACTCTCTACTCTGGAACACTCTCTATTCTGGAACACTCTCTACTCTGGAACACTCTCTACTCTGGAACACTCTCTACTCTGGAACACTCTCTACTCTGGAACACTCTCTCACTCAGGAACACTGTCTACTCTGGAACACTGTCTACTCTGGAACACTCTCTACTCTGGAACACTCTCTACCATGGAACACTCTCTACTCTGGAACACTCTCTACTCTGGAACACTCTCTACTCTGGAACACTCTCTACCATGGAACACTCTCTCACTCTGGAACACTCTCTACTCTGGAACACTCTCTACCATGGAACACTCTCTACTCTGGAACACTCTCTACCATGGAACACTCTCTCACTCTGGAACACTCTCTACTCTGGAACACTCTCTACCATGGAACACATACATCTACAGTGTATTGCCAAAAATCACTCAAGAACTTTAAAACATAGACTCTGACCTGTCCAATGAGCCAAACTGATTAAAGAATCCGACAGTACACAAACTCTCTCTCTCTCTCTCTCTCTCTCTCTCTCTCTCTCTCTCTCTCTCTCTCTCTCTCTCTCTCTCTCTCTCTCTCTCTCTCTCTCTCTCTCTCTCTCTCTCACACACACACCAACAACTAAAAAAATCACATCAAACAAAACAGTATCGTGCTTTTAAAACTCACATCACTGTGATTGATCCATTTGAAGAAAGATATTCAACAGGTTGAAACAGTGAAAAACATGGTTGTTGTGGATGTTGTATATTACAGTGTATGTATACACATAGGCTATATATGAGACCAAGCCCGAAAAAAAAAAAACTAATGATAAAATAATGATTTTGCCATTATACAATACATAGCCTACTGCATATTACACACGGCAGAAAAACATTAAAAACTGAAAAAAGGATTGAAGATGTCTTCGGTACATAATTGGTCTAGCCTTGACTCCACAATTAAACAAATTCTAGTAATGTCCTTTGAGTGATGACTGTATTATTATACATACTGGATGGACTGGTTACCTTATGTTACACTCCACACTTCCTATCCATGAGTCTGGGAGAGAACGTATTGGCCTCGGCCATGCTGTTGGTTCATTGATTGTGCAGGGCAGCTTACAGAGTTAGCCTTCCGGTTTACAGAATTAGATTTTAATATAGTCTAGTGTGGGGGATTTATTATTCTCATAATTGATGGGATGACTAACTTAGAAAGAATGCATTCTAGACTGGGCTGATGTAGGTTGTTTTACCTGGCAAGCTGTGATTGATGTGAAGAGCTGTTTTAGGGGGTAAGATAAGATAATAATTTGTGTCTCCAAATACTAGACTATACTGTTTCTTTGTGATCTGTGAACCTTCCTTGGACGTAGGAATGGTGTCTAGGGGAGCTGGCTCTTCTCACCATGACAGGTTGTTATGATAAACGTATGCCTGGTAACAGGGGCTGGGACTAGCCTGTGCGCCAACGGATTGGCTGAGTAAGTCTAAACCACGCTCAGCGTCTACTCTGATTGGCCAGCAGAGAGCAGGAACTGAGAACTGTCAAGAGTATTTGAAGAACAATCTGAAACAATGGATTAGTTCTCTGAATGCCCTGCGAGGTATTTCAGGGAGCCCGTATATACGAACATCATATTTACCATTGAAGGTTTTGCATTAATTAAAATACTAGTCTATTTAGAAGACGTGTATTGACCTCTTTTGTTCCTAATACCAGATTTGAATTGATGCAACTTAACACTAGTAATAGGAAGAAAACAAATATGTTCATAATTAATAGGCAGACATTACCGTTAGCTACAGAATATCTCACCACCGTGCGTTTCCATCTCCTCCCCTCTATCCTTCATTCATTTTTCGAGCGCGCAGAGAGAAGGGCTGTCAACAGTTTAGTGAAATATGTTACTATTGATGATCCAAAACAGATCTCTCTCTCTCTCTCTCTCTCTCTTTCTCTCTTTCACACACACAACATTTTTAAAAAATCACATCAAACACTTATTATCAAAACAGCATTGTGCTTTTAAATCTCACATCACTGTGATTGATCCATTTGAAGAAAGAAGTTCAACAGGTTGAAACTGAGTGAAAAACATGGTTGTTGTGGATGTTGTATATTATGTATACACACAGGCTATATATGAGCCCAAACCCGAAAAAAACTAATGATAAAATAATGATTTTGCCATTATACAATAAATGGCCTACTGCATATTACACACGGCAGAAAAACATTAAAAACTGAAAAAAGATTGAAGATGTCTTCTGTACATAATTGGTCAAGCCTTGACTCCACAATTAAACAAATTCTAGTAATGGCCTTTGAGTGATGACTGTATTATTATACATCCTGGATGGACTGGTTACCTTATGTTACACTCCACACTTCCTATCCATGAGTCTGGGAGAGAACGTATAGGCCTAGGCCATGCTGTTGGTTCATTGATTGTGCAGGGCAGCTTACAGAGTTAGCCTTCCGGTTTACAGAATAAGATTTGAATATAGTCTAGTAATAGGAAGAAAACAAATATGTTCATAATTGATAGGCAGACATATTACCGTTAGCTACAGAATATCTCACCACCGTGCGTTTCCATCTCCTCCCCTCTATCCTTCATTCATTTTTCGAGCGTGCAGAGAGAAGGGCTGTCAACAGTTTAGTGAAATATGTTTCCTTGTGAAAACATGTTACTATTGATGATCAAAACAGATTCCACCTGGTTTCCCAAATGAAGCACTGGGTAGCTGCAGGAACAGGGTTGGAGAGCCCATGGCATACAGAGTTTGGGCGGAATATCACCTGTCGCAGCAGCGAGAGGCTGCATGCTCCTCAAACAGTGGTGGATTTTTGGAGTGAAATAACCAGAGTATACACAGCATATGATTGAAAAACTAAAAATGAACAGGCAGGAAAGCAGCCTCCATTCACTAGTCGAGCTGTTCCCCTGACCCTGTTCATGCCCATTTGATAATCGGAAATTATAAATCGAAACCAATTGTAAAATATTAAGGCCAGGCACCACAGGCAAAAATTATGATTTTGCTTCCATCTGTCAATGTTCCGATTTTGGGATATTTTGGAACTATAACTTCCATACTTTCATAAAATGTACAATACATCGGCAATAATGTATATAAATACTTGATTTGTATCATTTTATCCCAACTCCGTCATCTACACCTAGCATAAATGTCATTTTTGTTAGCATGTTTCATGTAGAACGATTAGTTACCGGAGTGTAACTCCAGTTCTATGAGTGGAGATGAGCCCCATAGGGGAGCTCTGCTCCTATTGGTTTACCCACTGCTCTAAGGCAGTATCAGCCTGAGACAAAATTATGCACACACCTGCAGCCAATAGGAGTACAGATGTCCCTATAAGAGGGGATGCCTCCCCTCAATCAGCCTCCCGAGATATTTATCTTCAGCGAGACTAGAGAGGGTCGGCAGGGCCTTAAGTCCTATGGGGCTCCGCTCCACTCATAGAACTGGAGTTACACTCCGGTAACTAATCGTTCTATATCGTGGAGCTCCGCCCCATAGGGGAGCTCTGCTCCTATTGGTTTAAGGCGGAGCGTAGCGCTCCAAAATGTACTCCCTGCCGAGCCCAACACTTCCCATCAAAAATGAAAAGGTCAGGCCTAGCAATGGCTGCAACCAATTCCCGCAGTACTGCAACTAAAAACCCATACGGGCGTCACAATATACCGCGTCATCGGTTAAAGACCCGCCCCACCTAGTCCAATGGCAATGCCAATGACTAGTGGGCAGATCACCAGAATAGAAGCCATACTAATCTGTACTAGCAGATAGATGTGCCTCAATATCCTGTAAAAACACTACCGACCACTAATGGAATGACACCAAGTGTCACTCTACATTGTGTACACGGTAGACCGCCTCACTCACTCAATGGAACCCCAGAGATTAGTGGGCAGAAAACAGAACATGATTCATACTAATCTGAACAAGCAGAAGATGACCTCACATCCCATTACCTTGTTATGACAAGTCTAATAGCACGTAACCAAGTTACTACTATTATCACCCATCATTCCGCCACACTCCAGTGAATCACTGGTGGGCAGATCAATACATGCCCTCTACTGTACTGAACCTGTCAGTCAGGAGTCATGCCAAAAAACATGTCTTCCTATCCAAAGCGGACCTGATGGAAACCTGTGTCCACAGTCCTGCTTTTCCTCTCCTTCTAGCTCAAAATCTCCCTTCAGCTACACTGAGTACAGATCGAGCCAAAGAGTTAGAAGACATATCTAAAAAACATGTCTTCCTATCCAAAGCGGACCTGATGGAAACCTATGTCCACAGTCCTGCTTTTCCTCTCCTTCTAGCTCAAGATCTCCCTTCAGCCACGCTGAGTACAGATCGAGCCAAAGAGTTAGAAGACATATCTAAGAGATAGAAACGGATAAATGGAGACGGCGTCGACCATGACGCTGCTCTACAAATATCCTCTACCCCTGTTCCTCTGAAAAGGGCAGTAGAAGCTCCCACTCCACGAGTGGTGTGAGCTCTGATACCCTGAGGCAATTGTCGCCCCGTTGCCTCATAAGCTGTCTCAATGCCTTCACAAAGCCAATGAGACAATCGCTGTTTTGAAAGTGGTCTACCTACTGCAGCCGCACCGTGACACACAAACAGCTGAGGCGATGACCTAATCGCTGCTGTGCGCTCAACGTAGCACGCCAAAGCGCGCACTGGGCACAAGCAATGAAGCTTTTCCTCACTCCTCTCCCTATGAGGAGGGGGAGAAAAAGCCCACAGCTCCACGGTCTGTGACCTATATGAGCTCCTAATAACCTTCGGCACAAATGCCGGGTTAGGACGTAACACCGCTCTGCTCAGATCGCCATGAATGGCAAGGCAGTCGGGTCTCGTCGACAGAGCACACAAATCACTGACACGCTTAGCGGTAGTCAAAGCGAGCAACAGTGCCATCTTCATAGACAGCATCTTAAGGGGTATTTGATTCAATGGCTCGAACGGCGACTTACATAGCGCTTCGAGTACCAAAGCCAAATCCCACTGGGGCAGCGTGGCTCTAGGCATTGGCCTAAGCCGCCGTGTTCCCAATAAGAAACATTTCACTAGAGGGTGGCTGAACACATTCGTTCTGCCAAACCCCTCATGACCAGCTGAAATCGCCGCTCTAAACACTCTAATGGTGGCGGGCGATCTCTGCCTATCAAACATAAACTGCAGAAAAGAGAGCACACTCTCAACCTGACAGTTCATGGGGTCCACACCTTGTGTGTCACACCATCGTGAAAAAACGTTCCATCTGCTGGCATACATCCTAGAAGTGGAACTGGCTCATGCACCCTGTATGGTTCTGATCACTGCATCAGATAACCCACGGCGCCTCAACCTGTCCCTTTCAGGAACCAAGTTTTCAGTGGTTGGGCAACTGCCCTATCGAGCCTCCCGCCTGAGTCAACGCGTCCCGTCGATGTGGAATTGGCCAAGGTGGCGCAATCAACATCTGACTCATCTCCGCAAACCATGGAGCCCCTGGGCGATCGGGGGCTATCAATATTATTGACAGCCCTCCTGATCTCACCCTGGCTAGCAGTGGGAGAATGCAGGACAGCGGAGGGAATGCATACAGAAGAACATTCGGCCACGGGTGGTGCGCGAATGCGTCTCTGCCCAGTGGTGGTTTGTCCTGTTCCCTCAGAGAGAACCATAGGGGACATTGCGCGTTCACGCGTGATGCGAATAGATCCACCTCGGCTCTCCCGAACTGTTCCCAAATTTGGAGAACAATGTCCGGATGCAGCCATCACTCGTCGTCTCGAGGACCCCCTCTTGACATGAGGTCTGCTCCTACGTTCAAGTAGCCCGGAATATGTGCTGCTCTCAACGAGCGAAGGTGCTTGTGAGCCCACAGCCACAATTCCTCTGCCGCCCGGTGGAGAGCAGGAGACCTGACTCCTCCCTGGCGATTTATGTGAGCTACTGTGGTCCGGTTGTCTGACCAGACCAACACATTGCGACCCCGAAGGGTGGACGCGAAGTGGGTCAGAACCAGTCGAACCGTTTCCAACTCCAAGAGGTTTATGTGGCGGCTCGAATGAGGCCACACACCTCCTATCGCTTGAGTCTGACATGTCCCTCCCCATCCAGTCAGAGAGGCATCTGTGAATACTGGAATGTAGGATGACACCTTGCCTATCGGGACTCCGTGCGTGAGAACGCTCGGATTCATCCAATAGTCCAGGTCTGCTCTTAGCGAGAGAGGAACCACCACCAACCGATGACGTTGATGCAATGGGTCTAGTCTTAGTTGGGCGAACCATCGCTGCGTCCTGCGCATGTGCAGGAGTCCCAGCGGAACCACAGAGTGGGCTGACGACATGAGACCCAAGAGTGACCTGATCGACAGCGCCGTCACCGTGTGATTCGGACGACACTTCCTCAGGGCTAGCAACAAGGCTACCCTTCGGGGGTCCGAAATTCGAGCCCTCATCATTACAGTGTCTAGCTGTATCCCCAGGTAGACAATCTGATGACTGGGCCAGGGCGCGCTCTTTTTCCAATTCACAGCGAACCCCAGACGTGTGAGATGAATCACTGTCTGTGTCGTGTGAGTGAACGCCAGCTCTGCTGACGGGGCGAGAACCAGTAGGTCGTCTAGGTAGGCTAATATCCGTATTCCCTGATAACGCAACGGTTCCAATGCCGCCTCCACACACTTGGAAAACGTTCGAGGTGCCAGGGCGTACCCAAATGGCATCCTCGTGAATTCGTACGCCACCCCTTGAAAGGCGAACCGCAAAAACTTCCTGTGGTGCGATTGTATCGGCACATGAAAGTACGCGTCCTTTAGGTCTATGCTTGTACAAAAGTCCCCTTCCTGGACACATTCCAGTAGACGTTTTGTCGTCAGCATTCGGAAGGGCCGTTTGGTTACGCTCTCGTTGAGAATGCGTAAATCCAATATCGGCCTCACTCCCCCCGTCTTTTTGGGCACTAGGAAATAGGGCGAATATAGTCCCTTGTTCCTTTGCTCCCGGGAATTACTGTGACCGCCTTCTTCGCCAAAGGTTCCGTAATCTCTGACATCAGAGCGGCCACTTTTTCTGGCGTTTTCATCACCGTCTCCACCACTCCCCTGAACGGGGGTGGGGTTCGGTGGAATTGGAGGGCATAACCCTTCTGCAACGTCTGTTCTAGCCAGCATGAGAGGGTACAGCTTCGTTGCCACTGCCAGCAATGCAGAGAAAGCGGGCGCGCACGAAGCTGTGGTGCACTCAGTAGGAAGGACCTGTATTCCTCTATGGCCCTTGCCGCCGCCATTCCCCAACACTGAGGTGGTGGAACAGCCCAAGGCGGGCCCCCCTCGAAAGGGAGAGGAAATATCAGCACGTTCTGAGAGAATCGGAGGCCCTAATACGTTGGTTACGTCTGTAACTCTAGTATTCCGGCCCTCCGTGAACGTAGCACGGGTTTGAACTGCACTGACTAAGGTGTCGATCTGAGACAGAGCGCCTTCCCCGGATAGCAATTGCGTCATCATGCCATTGTCTGGCCGAGACTGTTGCCTGTCATGAGAACCATTCACTACAGTACTCCTAAGAGTCTGCAAAGTGCGGTCTCTAACTGGTACCACAAGGTGGCGCCATGATACCTATTTTTCACTAGCCCCATGAGTCTGCTCAACTGCACACTCCTGGTGTGGTGAGCTGTACTCAGTGTAGTGGGTATCATTGCGTTCTGTGTTAAACGGGGGCACCGATACATTGGTTACGCCTGTAACTCTAGTATTCCGGCCCTCCTTGAACGCAGTATGAGTCTGTACAACACTGACTGAGGCATTAGCCTGAGACAGAGCGACATCCCCAAATGCTGATCGTTTCATCATGTCATATTCTGACCGAGACTGCAATCTGTCATGAGAGACTCTCTCTACAGAGCTCCTAAGAGTCTGTGACCCGAGGTCTCTCCTTGGTAACCTAAGGCTGTGCCCTGATACCTTCCTCACATTCGCCTCCTGTGTTTTCTCAGCTTCACACCTCCGGTGGGCTAACGTGTTCTGTGGTAAGTGGGGGCGCCAATACGTTGGTTACTTCCGTAACTCTAGTATTCCGGCCCTCCGTGAACGCAGCACGGGTCTGAACTGCGCTGACTGAGGCATTAGCCTGAGACAAGGCGTCATTCCCAGCTAGCGGCTGCATCTTCATGTCATATTCAGACTGAGACTGCTGCCGGCTATGTGAAACCTTCACTACAGTGCTCCTAGAAGCCTGTAGTGTAAGGTCTTTATGAGGTGAGCTAAGGCTACGCCTTGCTACCCTTTTCTCCTTCCTCTCCTGTATGTGTTCAACTACGCACCTCTGGTGGGTTGAGCTACACTCAGAATGGTGGGAGAAAATCATGGGGCGTGAAGTACTCTGAACGTTCTCAAGTGTGAGTCAGTGGGAGCCAACTCTTTATTGTGAACCCGAAAACAAACATTTCCCTCCATGCCCCGAACCAAGGGGTGGGGGGGAACAGTGGGCTCTGTCGCGTCCAGCGCCTAGCCATCTCCCGTTCTCTCCCCCTCATCCCGTCATTGACGTCGCCTCTTCTGGTTGCCCTTGGGGTGCTGCCAGGGCGATTTCATCACGACCTCCCTCGCCGGCGTAATCGTCGCAACCACAGGTGCTGCTGGGGGGGCGGAGCCCTCTCGCCTGCTGCTGGTGGTCGACGTCTGTCGCCTGGCACGCAGCCTCCCTGTAGACCTACTGGGGGCGTTGGAGGTTGACGGTTTAGGTAGCGTGTGGCTGGACCTCCCTGCCAGTGGCAGGTGTCTAGCCAGCTGCTTCTTTTCCTCGTCCATCTTGGCGAAACGCTCCGTCGCCTCTTTGACGGCGACTCCGAAGAGCCCGTCGTCAGAGAGGGGGGCGTTTAGCAGCGAGGCTCTGTCAGTCTCCTTCATGGCTGTCAATGACAGCCAGAGGTGACGTTCAATAACCACAGAGGTGGCCATTGACCTGCCTGCGCATATTGCGGACGCCTGTGTCAGGTGTAGAATGGCGCCAGAAATCCTGGACGCCTCTTCTACCTCCTCACTCGTCATCTCTGACCTTCCCGTTGTTAGACGGGATAGGGAGGCCGTGAGGAGAGCAATGTTGTTTGCCGCTGACACAGCCTGGGCTCCCAACGTGAAGGACTTGTCAGCCAGCTGTGCTGTGAGCCTGTCCTTCGGTGTTGGCAGAATGGCTTTCTTGGAGGCCGCCCAGAGACTCGAACCCGGCACTAGATACGCCGCCATGGCGCTCTCGAGCCTAGGAATTCCCTTGGCAGCCCACTCACGTCCAGCCACTCTAGTGAATGGGCAGTACATCCTGGCCGGCGAACGCGCCGCCAGGGGTGCTTCCCATGAGCCCTCGACATATTTACCGAGAGAAGGCATAGCAGGAGTCAGTGGCTCAGCCGCTTTCCTCGGCCGAGAGTAAGGACCGCCTTCCATCATATCCACCTCCGCAGGGGGAGGGATAGGGGGCAGTGCTATCTCGAGTCACTTAGCGGCCCGCTCAATGAGTCCAGGAAAATCCGAACTCAGAGAGGCCGCTGCGAAGGACAGGGCTACTGACGTGTCAGAGCCCGTGTCGTCTTCGCCCAAGGAGCCATAAGACCTCTCGCTTCCCAGAGGGAAGGGGGTCTTAAAGGTCTGAGTAAGAGTGTCGGATTGTTCCATTGGAACATCCAACTCCTCGTCTCTCTCCTTGTCATCCTCGGAGTCCGCGCCGTCCGACGACGCCTCTGAAGCAGAGGCTAGTATAGACAGTACATCCTCCAAGGGAATATCCTCACTAAAAAACGCCCAACGCTGCTTCCTCTCCTTCATAGGAAGGAGGGCGCAGGAGGCGCAGTTAGGGGGAACGCCGGTTCCGTCCTTGGCATGCTGCGCACCCAAGCACACGAAACACAAGTCATGGGGGTGAAAAGCTCTGAAAAGAGCTTTTGGGGGTGGAAAATCTCCAGGGGTGCTCATTTTAGAAGGCGTATCTCTTCTTGAGTCTTCTTTTCGTCTTTTTGGCTTCTTCTCTAGTCCAGTCGCTGAAGATAAAGGGAGGCTGATTGAGGGGAGGCATCCCCTCTTATAGGGACACCTGTACTCCTATTGGCTGCAGGTGTGTGCATAATTTTGTCTCAGGCTGATGCTGCCTTAGGGCAGAGGGTAAACCACTAGGAGCAGAGCTCCCCTATGGGGCGGAGCTCCACGATATAGAACTAAAAACGAACAGGCAGGAAAGCAGCCTCCATTCACTAGTCGAGCTGTTCCCCTGACCCTGTTCATGCCCATTTGATAATCGGACATTATAAATCGAAACCAATTGTAAAATATTAAGGCCAGGCACCACAGGCAAAAATTGCATGTTTCATGTAGAACTTCAACCGCTATTTTTCAAACTCTCCATGTTGAATCATATATAATTCAACCTCTATTTTTCAAACTCTCCATGTTGAATCATATAATTCAACCGCTATTTTTCAAACTCTCCATGTTGAATCATATATAATTCAACCGCTATTTTTCCATCTCTCCATGTTGAATCATATATAATTCAACCGCTATTTTTCAAACTCTCCATGTTGAATCATATATAATTCAACCGCTATTTTTCAAACTCTCCATGTTGAATCATATATAATTCAACCGCTATTTTTCAAACTCTCCATGTTGAATCATATATAATTCAACAGCTATTTTTCAATCTCTCCATGTTGAATCATATATAATTCAACCGCTATTTTTCAAACTCTCCATGTTGAATCATATATAATTCAACCGCTATTTTTCAAACTCTCCATGTTGAATCATATATAATCCAACAGCTATTCTTCAAACTCTCCATGTTGAATCATATATAATTTAACAGCTTGTTTTCCGGAGCAGATCGTTACTAGTCCATACATGGCTATATCCTTTGTAACGTAGTGCTGAAAGAGGAGGCATTTACTGACATCCGATTGGTTACTGACATTTTAATGGCACTTTCCGGCAACCTGATTGGTTACTGGCATTTAATGGCACTTTCCGGCAACCTGATTGGTTAAAAGGCCTCACGTGCCACACAGCTCTTCCTCGTTTGAAAATATCTCCCGCGAGGAATCCACGTAAAGAGAGACAAAATGAGAAAATCTCGAAGAATTTACCTACAGTATGTGAATAAAAAATAGGCGATCTCAGTTAGCCAATGCGAGAAAAGCAGTGAATGAAAGAAAACATGAGCCTGATCAGCCGATCCAGGCAGTGGCAGTACAGGTAGAGGAGGAAAAGGAGGAGGCCGGCAGCAGCGCGTCGAGACGCACATTAGTTGAGATGAAGATGACAGCTAGCAGCGATCAACCAGACAGCAGACAGAGGCTTTTATTCCACATGTCACAAAGAAACCAACTTGTACATTATTTGATTTGCCCTAAGTGTCTAAACACTGGACTGAAAATCACCATAGACCCCCACCAACCAGGGATTCTGTAATTCTGTCATGATAGAATGTGCACACTGTGAAGGTGCACATCCAGAACAGCGCCGGAGAAGATGGCTGCCGTTTTACAGCCCTCTAACCAACCCTCTAACCAATTGTACTATTATGTGTGTTTTTCCGCGTTATTTGTAATTTATTTTGTACATAATGTTTCTGCCATCGTCTCTTATAACCAAAAAGAGCTTCTGGATATCAGGACAGCGATTACTCACCTCGCATTGGACGAAGATTTTTTCTTCAACGAGGCGGCCGCGAAGGATATCATACAGACACCCGACAAGGCCCAAATCCCCGTCATTCACGTGAGGAAGAGACGGAGATATCGCGGACGCAGATCCGGGTGCCTTGTAAGGATCCGACGGCGAGCGAGTAAACTGCCTCTTCCATCAATCATATTAGCCAACGTTCAAGCTTTTGAGAATAAAATGGACGATTTAAGATTGCGGTTATCCTACCAACGGGACATTAAAAACTGTAATATCTTATGTTTCACGGAGTCGTGGCTGAACGACAACAATGATAACATTCAGCTAGCAGGCTATACGCTACATCGGCAGGATAGAACGGCTGACTCTGGTAAGACAAGGGGTGGCGGTCTGTGTATATTTGTAAACAACAGCTGGTGCACAAAATCAAGGTTCATCCACCTCTGGCCTGCTGGCTCCCCATCCTCTGCGGAAGCATAGCTCCCGCTCAGCCCAGTCAAAACTGTTCGCTGCTCTGGCACCCCAATGGTGGAACAAGCTCCCTCACGACGCCAGGACAGCGGAGTCACTCACCACCTTCCGGAGACATTTGAAACCCCACCTCTTTAAGGAATACCTGGGATAGGATAAAGTAATCCTTCTACCCCCCCCCCCCCCCCAAAAACAAACAAAAAAAAAAAACAATTGTAAAGTGGTTATCCCACTGGCTATAGGGTGAATGCACCAATTTGTAAGTCGCTCTGGATAAGAGCGTCTGCTAAATGACGTAAATGTGCCCTTGAGCAAGGCACTTAACCCTAATTGCTCCTGTAAGTCGCTCTGGATAAGAGCGTCTGCTAAATGACTAAAATATAAAAATGTAAAATGAAGTCTCGAGGTTTTGCTCGCCTGAGGTAGAGTATCTTATGATAAGCTGTAGACCACACTATTTACCAAGAGAGTTTTCATCTATATTTTTCATAGCTGTCTATTTACCACCACAAACCAATGCTGGCATTAAGATTGCACTGAATGAGTTGTACAAGGCCATTAATCAACAGGAAAACGCTCATCCAGATGCAGCGCTCCTAGTGGCCGGGGACTTTAATGCAGGGAAACTTAAATCCGTTCTACCTAATTTCTACCAGCATGTTAAATGTGCAACCAGAGGGAAAAAAACTCTAGACCACCTTTACTCCACACACAGAGACGCATACAAAGCTGTCCCTCGCCCTCCATTTGGCAAATCTGACCATAACTCTATCCTCCTGATTCCTGCTTATTAGCAAAAACTGAAGCAGGAAGCACCAGTGATTCGGTTAATAAAAAAGTGGTCAGATGACGCAGATGCTAAACTACAGGACTGTTTTGCTAGCACAGACTGGAACATGTTCCGGGATTCTTCAGACAGCATTGAGGAGTACACCACATCAGTCACTGGCTTCATCAATAAGTGCATCGATGATGTCGTCCCCACAGTGACCGTACGTACATACCCCAACCAGAAGCCATGGATTACAGGAAACATCCGCACTGAGCTAAAGGGTAGAGCTGCCGCTTTCAAGGAACGGGACTCTAACCCGGACGCTTATAAGAAATCCCGCTATGACCTCCGACGAACCATCAAACAGGCAAAGAGTCAATACAGGTCTAAGATTGAATCATACTACACTGGCTCTGACGCTCGTCGGATGTGGCAGGGCTTGAAAACTATTACAGACTACAAAGGGAAGCACAGCCGCGAGCTGCCCAGTGACACAAGCCTACCAGACGAGCTAAACCACTTCTATGCTCGCTTCGAGGCAAGCAACACTGAAGCATGCATGAGAGCACCAGCTGTTCCGGATGACTATGTGATCACGCTCTCCGTAGCCGATGTGAGTAAGACTTTTAAGCAGGTCAACATTCACAAGGCCGCAGGGCCAGACGGATTACCAGGACGTGTACTCCGAGCATGTGCTGACCAACTGGCAAGTGTCTTCACTGACATTTTCAACATGTCCCTGACTGAGTCTGTAATACCAACATGTTTCAAGCAGACCACCATAGTCCCCGTGCCCAATAACTCTAAGATAACCTGCCTAAATGACTACCGACCCGTAGCACTGACGTCTGTAGCCATGAAGTGCTTTGAAAGACTGGTCATGGCTCACATCAACAGCATAATCCCAGAAACCCTAGACCCACTCCAATTTGCATACCGCCCCAACAGATCCACAGATGATGCAATCTCTATCGCACTCCACACTGCCCTTTCCCACCTGGACAAGAGGAACACCTACGTGAGAATGCTATTCATTGACTACAGCTCAGCATTCAACACCATAGTGCCCTCTAAGCTCATCACTAAGCTAAGGATCCTGGGACTAAACACCTCCCTCTGCAACTGGATCCTGGACTTCCTGACGGGCCGCCCCCAGGTGGTAAGGGTAGGTAACAACATATCTGCCACACTGATCCTCAACACGGGGGCCCCTCAGGGGTGCGTGCTCAGTCCCCTCCTGTACTCTCTGTTCACCCATGACTGCATGGCCAGGCACGACTCCAACACCATCATTAAGTTTGCCGACGACACAACAGTGGTAGGCCTGATCACCGACAACGATGAGACAGCCTATAGGGAGGAGGTCAGAGATCTGGCCGTGTGGTGCCAGGACAACAACCTCTCCCTCAACGTGACCAAGACAAAGGAGATGATTGTGGACTACAGGAAAAAAAAGAGGACTGAGCACGCCCCCATTCTCATCGACGGGGCTGTAGTGGAACAGGTTGAGAGCTTCAAGTTCCTTGGTGTCCACATCACCAACGAACTATCATGGTCCAAACACACCAAGACAGTCGTGAAGAGGGCACGACAAAGCCTATTCCCCCTCAGGAGACTAAAAAGATTTGGCATGGGTCCTCAGATCCTCAAAAAATTCTACAGCTGCACCATCGAGAGCATCCTGACTGGTTGCATCACCGCCTGGTATGGCAACTGCTTGGCCTCCGAACGCAAGGCACTACAGAGGGTAGTGCGTACGGCCCAGTACATCACTGGGGCAAAGCTTCCTGCCATCCAGGACCTATATACCAGGCGGTGTCAGAGGAAGGCCCTCAAAATTGTCAAAGACTCCAGCCACCCTAGTCATAGACTGTTCTCTCTGCTACCGCACGGCAAGCGGTACCGGAGTGCCAAGTCTAGGTCCAAAATACTTCTCAACAGCTTCTACCCCCAAGCCATAAGACTCCTGAACAGCTAATCATGGATACCCGAACAGCTAATCATGGCTACCCGGACTATTTGCACTGCCCCCCCACCCCATCCTTTTTACGCTGCTGCTACTCTGTTAAGTATTTATGCATAGTCACTTTAACTCTACCCACATGTACATATTACCTCAACTACCTCAACTAGCCGGTGCCCCCGCACATTGACTCTGCAACGGTACCCCCCTGTATATATAGCCTCCCTACTGTCACTTTATTTTACTTCTGCTCTTTTTTTCTCAACACTTTTTTTGTTGTTGTTTTATTCTTACTTTTTTTGTTTAAAATAAATGCACTGTTGGTTAAGGGCTGTAAGTAAGCATTCCACTGTAATGTCTGCACCTGTTGTATTCGGCGCATGTGACCAATACGATTTGATTTGATTTGATTTGATCGTGATACATTTAGGAGGAGTGTTTACACTTCCTCCAGGCTGAAGGAGTGCTCCAGGGGGAGATGTGGCATTTTATATAAATGTGAGGATGGTTCTTCTAGCACACAAACTTGGACTTGGTTATGCAGCTCTAAAGAAAACAAACAAAGTCCTAGGGATTCCTTCCTTGAGTCACAGCTCATATCAGAGACAGGACAGGAGAGTGACAGGTCAATAAAAAGGGAGAGTAGTCCATTATTGTCAGGTGACTTGCTGTGTATAAATACTATTTAGTAGACAACTGTGATTACTGAGAAATTAGCTTTACATAAAGTAAATGCATGCTGATATGCTAATATGTACATAGGGTAACATGCTGATATTTAGTCCTGCAGTTATGACTGTAATGTCGACAGACATCAAAATAAGTACTTTTTCCACCCACTTTAGTAGCAGAGATTCAGAGAGGGCAACAGCCAATGGGGAGTGCTGCAAAGCTAATTAGAATATGTAGATATAGACCCAGACATAGCAGAGTTGCTGAAGGAGGATGAGGATGCCATCATAGACATTCATGGATCCTTTGATGGCTCTTGGCACAAGAGAGGATTCACTTCCAACTACGGGATAGGTGTGTACATTGGTGCTGGTACAGTGGGGAAAAAAAGTATTTAGTCAGCCACCAATTGTGCAAGTTCTCCCACTTAAAAAGATGAGAGAGGCCTGTAATTTTCATCATAGGTACACGTCAACTATGACAGACAAAATTAGATTTTTTTTTCCAGAAAATCACATTGTAGGATTTTTAATGAATTTATTTGCAAATTATGGTGGAAAATAAGTATTTGGTCAATAACAAAAGTTTCTCAATACTTTGTTATATACCCTTTGTCTGTAAGTCTTCACAAGGTTTTCACACACCGTTGCTGGTATTTTGGCCCATTCCTCCATGCAGATCTCCTCTAGAGCAGTGATGTTTTGGGTCTGTCGCTGGGCAACACAGACTTCCAACTCCCTCCAAAGATTTTCTATGGGGTTGAGATCTGGAGACTGGCTAGGCCACTCCAGGACCTTGAAATGCTTCTTACGAAGGCACTCCTTCGTTGCCCGGGCGGTGTGTTTGGGATCATTGTTATGCTGAAAGACCCAGCCACGTTTCATCTTCAATGCCCTTGCTGATGGAAGGAGGTTTTCACTCAAAATCTCACGATACATGGCCCCATTCATTCTTTCCTTTACACGGATCAGTCGTCCTGGTCCCTTTGCAGAAAAACAGCCCCAAAGCATGATGTTTCCACCATTTTGGTTTCATCTGACCATATGACATTCTCCCAATCCTCTTCTGGATCATCCAAATGCACTCTAGCAAACTTCAGACGGGCCTGGACATGTACTCGCTTAAGCAGGGGGACACGTCTGGCACTGCAGGATTTGAGTCCCTGGCGGCGTAGTGTGTTACTGATGGTAGGCTTTGTTACTTTGGTCCCAGCTCTCTGCAGGTCATTCACTAGGTCCCCCCGTGTGGTTCTGGGATTTCTGCTCACCGTTCTTGTGATCATTTTGACCCCCACGGGGTGAGATCTTGCCAGATTATCAGTGGTCTTGTATGTCTTCCATTTCCTAATAATTGCTCCCACGGTTGATTTCTTCAAACCAAGCTGCTTACCTAATGCAGATTCAGTCTTCCCAGCCTGGTGCAGGTCTACAATTTTGTTTCTGGAGTCCTTTGACAGCTCTTTGGTCTTGGCCATAGTGGAGTTTGGAGTGTGTGTCACGCCCTGACTCAGGGGACGTTTATTTGTTGAGTCAGGGTGTGTATATTCTGTGTTATGTTAAGTTTTCTATGTTTAGTGTCTAGATCGTGTAGATCTATGTTGGCCAGGGTGGTTCCCAATCAGAGGCAGCTGTAGCTCGTTGTCTCTGATTGGGGACCATACTTAGGCAGCCGTTTGGCACCAGTCTGTGTGGGATCTTGTTCCGTATAGGTATGTTATTAGTCTACCTTGGACTTCACGTATCGTTTGTTTGTTGTTTTGTTCGTGTTCAGTACTTTAATAAATATGTACGCTTATCACGCTGCGCCTTGGTCCGTCTCATCCGTAAACGTTCGTGACAGAAGATCCCATCAAAATATGACCAAGCAGCGCAAGCAAACGCCGAGAACTAAACAGGAGGTGACGTTAGTGGATGTCCTCCTCGGTTGGGGGAGAATCACGGAGGAGGAGGCCGTCCGTTACCGGAGGGCAATGAATGAGGATGCCCAGGTAGGAGAGGAGAAACGGCGCCAACAGTGCCGACGACGGAGACCCGAGAGGCAACCCCAATAAAAAAATTTGGGGGGGCACACGGTGTGGACGACGAGGCAGCAGGAGGCAGCAACAGGGCGAATCTGCAGGTTAGGAGAGGAGACCACCAGGTTACGGGGGCTATTGGTCCAGAGGGAGCAGGAGTTACAGTTTTTCTCAGTCGCTTTGGTGCATTTTTCACATCATCCCTAACATGTGCAAAATAATAAGTGCATTTCTCAGAACAATTTGTACAAACTGCAATATACAATAGATATGTTTCTAAAGCTAGTCAGTCACTAAAAATCCTTAGTACATCTCTCAAAAGTAAATATTCATGCTAATGATCATGTCAGTGTCATCAGAATGATAAGTCATTGAGTCATTGTTCACGAACAAGGTTGTCAAAATGTTTAGGCATGTTGTCAATGGAACTGTGTACTTTGACAGTATTACCTGATGTAAACTTAGGCTACAGTTTGGATGACAGTTACTGTATTGAAAATGCACAAGGCTGCACTTCTATGGCATATATCAATTTCAACAGTACTATTTACATATTACTGTATGTGGGTTATTGATTGAAAGAGACTGGACAACCCAAGGGGCACAAAGGAAAAAAAAACTAAATTAGAAAGAAACACAGGAAACCACCCCTAAGGCACAACTTTGCCCACAGCACTGTTCTAGTGCTGTCTCTACACATCCAGACGTTCCTGTCTGTCAGCCCACATATTCTCATCCACATCACACCGGATATTTTCCCTTCCAATGCAACGTGGAAAGAATCTTTTGGAATGCCTTATCCATCCTCTGCAGGCGTCTACTGTGGTGTCCTCACATGCTGCATCCATTGCAGCCAGCAGGGTCATCTGTGTGTGTGGCTGACGATCGTACACCTTCCACCTCCATGCTGAAAATAACTCCTCAATTGGGTTAAGGAATGGTGAATAAGGTGGGAGGAATTCTATGAGCATCCTCGGGTGGGACACAAACCATTGCCTTATGATGTTTGATCGATGGAAACTCACATTATCACAAATGACCACATACTTTGGCAAATCCTCTCTAAACAGACCCCTCTCATCATCAGGGATGAGAGCCCTGTAGAGAGTCTCTAAAAAGTTGAGTAGATGCTGGGTGTTGTATGGCCCTAAAAGGGGGATATGGGTTAGGACACCATGCTCCGAAATAGCAGCACACATGGTGATATTTCCTCCCCGTTGGCCTGGCAAATCCACAGTAGCTCTGTGACCGATGATATTCCGACCCCGCCTTCTGCATTTGGTCAGGTTGAAGCCAGCCTCATCCACGTATACAAAGTTGTGAGAGGGTTCACTTGATTCCAACTCCATTATACGCTATATCCCAGAACACACAGTTGAATTTGTTTTGGTAAGGAAGAGTGACATAAAATGTACATATATTGCATGTTCCTTCCACAGCAATGGAAATGTGTGCAGTTTATGCTTACTGTACTATGTAACACTATAAAATGTTGCTGTAAAGTAGTTACATAGATATATGTTTTACCTGTACATACTGGTACCGTAGCTCCTTAACTCTGTCCTCATTCCTTTGGAATGGTACACGGTACAGCTGTTTCATACTCATCTGGTTTCTATGCAGCACCCTGTCGATGGTTGAGATGCTAACCGTTTTGATGTTTTCAAAGACATCGTTGTCTTCTATAATGGTCCTTTGTATTTCCCTGAGTCTCATGGCATTGTTTGCTCGGACCATGGTGCAAATAGCCTCCTCCTGTTGAGGTGTGAAAAGGCGTCCTCTGCCACCGGTTTGAGGTAATCTTGCAGTCCTATGTGTGGAAAAATGCAGTGATGCATCGCACACTTTCACATAGACAAAAACTATGCGAACACACATTTTACTGTAAAACATACAGGTGGGTGCATGTAAGGTGCAGTATGTATCTGTATAGAGTATATTTCTGTATGCTGTGAAATACAAGTGGACTACTGTAATATGAAGCATTGTAGGAAGTATACAGTATACTGCTTATATACAGTAACAGTGCACTGTACATTGGTGGACATACCTGTTCTCTCTTCGAAACGTTTGTACTATTGAGGACACGGTTGATCTCCCAATATTCGGCTGCACCCTTCGACCCGCCTCAGCCATTGTAAGGCCATGATTGACAACATGGTCTACAATAGTGGCCCTTATGTCATCAGATATGCGCCTATGTCCTCTTCTGCCTCTTCCTCTGTTTTGCCTTCCACCACGCATCCTTGCTCCTCTTCTTCCTCCTCTTGGCTGTTGACCCTGTTCGTTTCCTGGTCCATCCATTATTGGAAAATTGCAACTCTGTGTTGTGGTCTGTCTATATATGCTTGCCAATTGATTCTTCATGAGATGCACCTTTGAGCAATTTAGACAACTGGTTGATTGTTGGTTGAACTAACACTTTACATTCCTTCATGAGTGAGGGTTAATTTCACCTGCACGATTCAGCAATTTACGTTTTTGTACAAAAGGTCTAATAGAAATGTGTAAAACTATGCTTGACAGTTTATGACAAATAGTTCAACAATTTTGCATGTAATGGCTTATGCAAGGAACTAATGCCTAGATGTTTTGAGGGGTAAGACTATTCAACAGAGAACCATCTACTATATTTTGATCAACATGACATGAGCAATTGAAAATGTGGAAAAAAGCTGACACTTGTACATTATCAATTGCAATATGTACAAAAGCAATTGCAATTTGTTCAAAGGAATAAGAAATTGCTTTAATGATGTGCACAAGTGACTAGATGATTTGGAATTTGTACAAGTAGTATCAAGAATTGCACTTTTGATCTAAGAAATGCACCAAAGCGACTGAGAAAAACTGTAATTGGTCAGAGGGAGGAGCTACAGGAGGCTATAAGGGAGAAGGAGAGTGTAGAGGCACGGCGAGAGGAGCTGGTTAGGCAGCAGAAGGAGAGGGGGTTTATAAGGGAACCCAGTCCCGCTCCTCGCACCAAGCAAGTGGTGTGTGTCGCCAGTCCGGTCCGGCCCGTTCCTGATCCCCGCACTAAGCCAGAGCTGTGTGTTCCCAGTATGGTCCGGCCCGTTCCTGCTCCTCGCATCAAGCCAGTGGGGTGCGTCGCCAGCCCGGTCCGGCCTGTTCCTGTCCCTCGCACCAAACCAGTGGTGCGCGTCACCAGCCCGGCCCGGCCTGTTCCTGCCCCTCGCACCAAACCAGTGGTGCGTGTTCCCAGTCCGGCCCGGCCCGTTCCTGCTCCCCGCACCAAGCCAGTGGTGCGTGTTCCCAGTCCGGCCCGGCCCGTTCCTGTTCCCCGCACCAAGCCAGTGGTGCGTGTTCCCAGTCCGGCCCGGCCCATTCCTGCTCCCCGCACCAAGCCAGTGGTGCGTGTTCCCAGTCTGGCCCGGCCCGTTCCTGCTCCCTGCACCAAGCCAGTGGTGCGCGTCGTCAGCCCGGTCCGGCCCGTTCCTGCTCCCCGCACCAAGCCAGTGGTGCGCGTCGTCAGCCCGGTCCGGCCCGTTCCTGCTCCCCGCACCAAGCCAGTGGTGCGTGTGTCCAGTCCGGTCCGGCCCGTTCCTGCTCCCCGCACCAAGCCAGTGGTGCGTGTGTCCAGTCCGGCACGGCCCGTGCCTGTTCCACCGGTGCCTGTCAGCTGCTCCACTCCGGAGCTAGAGTAATCCGCTCCACCGGGGTCCTGTCCAGCTCTGGTCAGCCGCTCCACTCCGGAGCCAGAGAAGGCCGCTCCACCGGTGCCCAGTCCAGCTCCGGTCAGCGGCTCCAGTACGGAGCCTGTACAGTTCGATCCACTGTCGTCGGGTCCAGCTCCAGTCAGTAGTGCCAGACCAGACCAGGAGCGCAACAGGGAGGTGGAGAGAAAGTGGTGGTCACGCCCGGTGCCGGATCCGCCTCCGAGGCGGAATGCCCACCCGGCCCCTACCCTGTTATGTTTATGTGGCGCGGTCGGTGTCCGCACCTTTGGGGGGGGGTACTGTCACGCCCTGACTCAGGGGACGTTTATTTGTTGAGTCAGGGTGTGTATATTCCGTGTTATGTTAAGTTTTCTATGTTTAGTGTCTAGATCGTGTAGATCTATGTTGGCCAGGGTGGTTCCCAATCAGAGGCAGCTGTAGTTCGTTGTCTCCGATTGGGGACCATACTTAGGCAGCCTGTTTGGCACCAGTCTGTGTGGGATCTTGTTCTGTATAGGTATGTTATTAGTCTACCTTGGACTTCACGTATCGTTTGTTTGTTGTTTTGTTCGTGTTCAGTACTTTAATAAATATGTACGCTTATCACGCTGCGCCTTGGTCCGTCTCGTTCATAAACGATCGTGACAGTGTGACTGTTTGAGGTTGTGGACAGGTGTCTTTTATACCGATAACAAGTTCAAACAGGTGCCATTAATACAGGTAATGAGTGGAGGACAGAGGAGCCTCTTAAAGAAGAAGTTACAGGTCTGTGAGAGCCAGAAATCTTAATTGTTTGTAGGTGACCAAATACTTATTTTCCACCATAATTTGCAAATAAATTCATTAAAAATTCTACAATGTGATTTTCTGGAAATAAAATTCTCAATTTGTCTGTCATAGTTGACGTGTACCTATGATGAAAATTACTTTTTAAGTGGGAGAACTTGCACAATTGGTGGCTGACTAAAACCTTTTTTCCCCACTGTACCAGCGAGCCCTAGAAAATGGTGAAGTCACAAAAAACATTCTTTAATTGAGAGGATGCACAGAAAATGGTACCTGTATATCATAGGATGTCAAATGATAACGTCCTCAAAAGAATGTAGCACGGAGGAACCCAGAATGCATATGAATGTCTGAACTCTAATATGGTCGCGACGCCCCAAAACTGTCTTCTTGGGCAAAAGCCTCATTGCCAGTATGGCAGTAGCCACGTTCAATGAGGGAGCCACTGCTATATCAGATGTGATGGACTAATTGTGTATTGGCAGCACTTTGGTGACACTGGAAGCAATCAGAAAGGAGTTGTGAGAGCTGATGCTGCTTCAATGGAGTGTGACAACGTGAGGCGCAGGTCACATGACACAGTCAAGAAAGTAAAGCAGCACCAGCAACAACTCAAAGAGGGCCGTACATATGGGGCAGGCATAGCTGATTACTGTTCTGCACATTTCAACAGCCATACAAAAGCCTTGGATGTGACACATTGAGCAAATTGATATGAGAATTTGCCCAAAACTGCATATTTGGTATTCAAACATATGCTCTATTGCTTGAAACAAATGTATTAAACGTGCTGATGTATTTGTAAAAGGTATATTTGATGTTTATTTGTCAGTTTAGAAGTGATATATGAAAAAGAGATTAATTTAATGTGACGTAAATTGTCATTTTTATGGAAAGTACATTTTAATTGTAGTCTGTGGTGTTTGGCATTACAGTTGTTCTCAATTGCTAAAACACAATTTCTGAAACCTTGCTCCATTTCCTGAAAACATTAAACACAAAACCTCATCTTCAAGCACTATTTACAAAACCTCTGACTCAAAACAGTTTTTACCTGTGTTCAAAATCAAACACTGCTCTCAAATCATAAACAAAGTGATCAAAATGATAAACACTCAAGCAGTCAGTAAACAATACACAGAAAAATAGAAAACACATTGTTCAAAACATACAGTTCTCAGGGAGAAGTACATTTTAAATCTCAAAACAAATGTCATGTTTTTCCATCATTGTCTCTTCCTCTTTGTCCTCCTCTTCCTCTTTCTTGCCCTCCTCCTCCTCCTCTTCCTCTTCGTCGCCCACCTCGCATACGCACTGGTCCTCATCCTCTCACATTGTTTCTTCTATCCATTCTCAGACTTTCTCCTTCCCACCCAGTGGCGGCTCCTGAAAAAATTCTCAGGGGGGGCAATTTTTCTGATGATTTAGGTGACCTACACACATTTTAAAAAAGATATGTCCAGCAACAACATGAAGACAGGGGCAGCATATAAGTCAATACCAGAAGCATTTATTGACTGATCTCAAAAGTGTTGGCTTACCAGGGTTGGTGGAGCCCTCAGTTTCATCTTTGCCTCGCAAAGCTAACTCAAACTGGTGGTGGCAGAGAACGCCTTTGGTATTGTCCCATAGCACAAATCAAGAGTCCTATTTTTCCTAGTGTGACATTTCACATACTGATGGTATGTGCGCAAGACTTTGTGCAAGGTACAGTTGTTAAAATCCCCTAAAATAAATGTGGGTGCGTCGGGGGAGATGGATTCCAGTTTCTGTGACAGATTATAAATAATCTCTGATGCCTTTGTTATATTAGCTTTTGGTTGAATGTACACAACGGTAACAAACAATTGGGGGAACTCACGGGGCAGATAGTAAGGTCGCAGTGACACAGAAAGCAGTTCAATGTCGGGGGTACAGAGTCGCTCTCTTACCAGGATCGATTTACACCACTGGTCCCTGACAGACGCCCCCGCCGTGAAGTTTCCCTGTGACTGTCAGATCGCGGTCCGCTCTGACCAGGGTGAAGCCGGCCGGCTCCACTTCTCTGTCCGGGACTCTGTCATCCAGCCAAGTCTCAGTAAATGCCCGCAAACAGGCCTCCCGATATTCGTGTTGGAAGCGCAGATTCGCTGACAACTCATCCGCTTTCCCCCTCAGTGACTGGGCATTAATCAGCAAGGTGGTGGGTAAGGGAAGTTTGTTCTTAATTTTTTTTAAGTCGTTGTCTGATTCCCCCGCGTTTTCCACGTTTGCATTTGGGTTTGTAATCCACTCGCAGACAATCAGGTATTAGATGGGCCATTGGGATATCCATCGCGTTGGTATTTGAGTTGCATTGTAGTAAAAACTCCCTGCTGTATTGGATTCCGCTGCCAGCAGCGTTTTCATTATTTAGTCCATTCGTAGCGGGTATGTACACGATCAACAAGATCAGTCCAACACCCCACCACTGGAAATCCATGGTTGGCAGAATGTTTGTAAACTAAGTGTACAAATTAAAAACATAAAATAACGCCACTAAGTGTACAAATTAAAAACATAAGATTAAAAACATAAGATAACGCCACACCAAACGTCACACACACTGCAGGTCGCAACAGAGACGCTGCTACCCGCTCTTTTCTTAGTTACGTTCATGGTTATGTTTACGTATGACGAAAGCACGTAAGTGCAAGCCCTCAGACACCCATAGAGATTGTATTGAAAGCTCTGATATTTGAAAAAAATAGATTTTACATGGGAGTCTATGACAGACTTCTGGGCGATTTTCAACCTGACTGAAATCGCCCCAAAAGGGGGGGGGGGGGCATTTGAAGCACGACTTTAGCCTGATTGGACATTTAGTGGCACTGTGGCAGATCAGACGTCTAGATTACAACACTGATAACTACTGTTGCCGTGATATAATTGATTAGAAAAAAAATCCCTTCCTTTTCACGTTTGGCAGTGCGTCGCCCATATCGCCCTAATGAACACACCGCCCCTGTTCCCACCTTCAACAACCTGTTTGCTCTCTGAACTGCCTTATATTGGTTGTGTCGCATCATTTGAAACAGGTTAAATCCATTTTGAGTGGTTGTGTTCAATCAATGACATGTGTTCTCTATTTGTATTTGATTGTTGCCTCTTGTGTTTACCAGTATGGATGACATGTGCATTAGAGTGCAGAATGTGTTTGGAGAATGAGAATGTGTTTAGAGTTTTGCTGAAAAGTCTAAGTGAGATCTGCAAATTGTGTTTTACCATGTGAAATGGTTTAAGGTATTGACAACAGACTGCATAATTAGCTAAATGAGTCCAGGCAACTGAGAACTTTGTTCAGCCAATGGGTTTTAGTGTTTTAGCAATTGAGAAAAACTGTAATGCCACAGGGGGGCAACAGTGTCCAACTGATCAGGGAAACCCAGTTGGCAGGACGTTAATGCCACAGGGGGACAACAGTGTCCAACTGATCAGGGAAACCCAGTTGGCAGGATGTTAATGCCCTGGCATTTGCTGCCCAGTAATAATGCTTAAAGATGGGGAGGCCGAAGACGCCACTTTCCTTGGGCTTTTGCAAGTGGGCTTTACGAATACGATGGTTTTTGTAACCCCAGACAAATTACAAGATTGCCGAGTCCAAAGTCTTAAAAAATGATGAGTTAAGACAAATAGGAAGATTCTGGCAAAGATAAAGTGTAGCAAAGTGAAAATGTAAAGTTTCCATCAACCTGGGTGCAATGTAGACATCAAAGAACGGTGCAGTTCGTGGTGGAGTAGTGGGTGAAACCATTCACTTCAGGAAAAGGGGTGATATAAATAAAGTTTCCTTTAATTTTGTGTTACTGAATTCATAAAAACATTTGCTGCCATTGTAGTAAGGTTGGTAATGCGAGAGGTCTTCGGACTTAGCATTTATTGTACTATTTTCTTTTGAAAGAACAATGTGGTGTATTAAGATTATGATGGTGTTAAATGTTTTTCATGAAGAAATGGAATGTTGTTTATGTTAGTATCAAGAGGGAATGTTTTAGGTGTAACGCCACATACAACAGACCGGAAGTGTGTTGTAGACAGGGGAGACTGGGGATTGGCCAGAAGAGGGAGCATCATTGTTTATAAATAGGGGGGAAAACGAAGAAGAAAGTCAGAACGAGCAGCCATTCTGAGGCGTCGCTCTCCGGGTGTCATGTCACCTGTCACTTATGCTGAAAGCTCGTGATTTTAATAAAAGCCTCTAACACGATGCAGCATAAACGGACTCTTTGTTGACAGCAATAATATGCCACCATTCACCCGATACGACATAATGGCGCCCAACGTGGGGCTGGTTTGCGTCTCTTCTTTGTTTCAGTCAACCGCCAGGCCAACTCGCTTTGAAGCATGGCCAAAAAGGGTGAGTTTTTCTTACCGCTTCGGAGTTTGTTAGATTGGATACGACTTGTGTACACTGGAGAGACGTACCATTACGACCTTGCCTCGGGTGGCGTTATTGCGGTCGACTAGAGTCTGTTATAATTTATTCCATTGGAAACGGCAGATAATTGGACATTTAGAGCATTAAACGGTAGGATTTAAGTATTGAAGTGTACAATTAAGGCGGATATGCGCATCATTAGGGCACTGTACCACTTAAGACCCCCAGGGGGGGCCATTTTAGATGTTGGGCCGGCAAATCCGTTTGCACGATAGAATGGGCAGACGGTGTTTTTTTTTTAAGGGAAAGCTCGGATTAAATGGGGTTTATCTGATTGTGATTATGATTTGACTCTCGTCCGACGGGGGGTTTGTTGGGTCTAATTTCTCGGTGTAATGGTCATTAAGTCCCGGTAACAAAAACGGTAGGATAAATATGTTTAAAATTGATAGGGCAGTGCAGGTTACTTAGGGCTGGGTAGGCCGCAGTTAGCTAAAGGCTAAGGCTAATGTTAATGTTAACTGGGAGTGTGTTTCATGCTACATGGTACAGGGCGGCTAATGCTAATTGTGTGGTGTGCTACATGCTAAGGTATCCTTAGAGGTCCCATTGCGATGGACTAAGCCTCTTAAAATATGTATGTGTGTGTGGAATTTAAAGTTCTACGCAAATGTGAGCTCTGTTATGTGTAATTGTGTGAGTAGAAGGTATAAAATAGTGAAGCTGTAGCGTAATTCTATCATTCTATGGTGGAAAAGCATGGGGTTAAATGGAGGTGCGCATGCGCTTGATTTTACGGGGCTAAAACTACGACATGCGGTTGTGCTAAGCCTACAAAACAAAATGGTGGGTAAAGGTCATAGGTCCCATCTGGGGGCTGCAGGGGGAGACAGAAACACACAGACAAAGAGATATTTGGACACGAGTATTCTAGTTGTTACATCTGCGGCTGGTTAAAGATGAAACTTGTTTTGTGACCTATTGAATTTATAAATTAAATATATGTTGGCGAAGTATAATGAATTGAATTAAATGACGGATTAAAATTAAATAAAAATGTTTTTGAGCGATCGATAATTATTCCTGAGTTAATTCTTGGAGCGAATGAAGAACGAACGAATATTGAATGGTTGAAATAACTCAGTGATTGCATTAACTACTAAAAGCTGTTTCTGTGTCTCTGTTTTTCTGTCATATGAGAGGAGCAATACGATACGACAGGAGAGAGGAGGGGCTAACGTGTGACTGACGTGCGTCATGTGACAAGGTGTGACGAGGCAGAGGATCAGATGTCAGGCTAGTTCACAAAATCATCCTTTACAAAATATGTGATGTTATGACAATTTTACATAGGCTTGGCAAATACTATTTCATTAAAATTTTCATTTTTGAGGCTCTGTGCATCACTGGGGTTTGATTGGAATTGTGTTGGGAATCAAGGACTGACATTATTCTGTAAATTTATGATAATTAGGTGCCTATAGATCAAAGGGTTTATGGTAATTACAGAGCAAGGGGTTACAGGCTTTGTTTTTGAGATTGCTTTAGAGTTGACTAACTTACATTTACTTGCATGTGATGGGTTGTGGTAAGATAGCCAACACTAGTTGATAAATGGGTGACATAGGATATAGGAATAAAAATTGGTTTGAATTATTCATGATTTTTAATTGATTTATTTAAAATAAAATAAAATTTTTTTTTTTTTTTTTTTTTTGGAGTTGTTAGTTTTATATTAATAATTACAGGGGGGAAGCCATAGCCTATATAGTCTAAAATAAGATAATTCATAATAAAGGAATATAAAAGGGTTGTTACAATGGGGAGAAAGGACAGCAAGGCTAGATGAAGGTGATTACACCGATTGATATAGGGAAAAAATTGTAATCCTTTAACTAAAGTAGTGTTAGAAAGTAGTGTTAGAAAAACTAATGGCAGAAGTTAGTACACCTTTCTCACATACGGATTCAGCAAAAAGTAGAGCTTAGGGATGTTTATCCTCAGCTTTCAGTGATCATCCAGCAGGGTGATTGTTACATCAGAGATGAAGACGAATAATAGATAGAGGGTAAGCAGAAACGACGATGAAGATGAATCAAAACTCCAGAAGGAAGAAAATGAGATGTCTGGAAGAGAAGATTGAGGTCAAGAAAAGGCCACTAGTAAGAAGATGATGGAAGATGATATTTCGAGGACAGAACTTAGAGTATAAGCTGTTGAAGAATACTGATATGTCAACGGCGAAAAGGAACAGGACGAAGAAACTCTGAGAACTCAATCATACAACTGGTGGAGAAGATAAGTTTTGGTTATGAAGAATCAGAGTGAACCAAATCAACAATCACTGTTACAGCTTCAACTGAACAATATCAAATGCAATTGTACCAGCCAAGGGGGGTACCAAATGTTCCATATCCACAGCCAGTTTCTGGACAGACACAGAATTGGAGAGGAAGAGGACGAGAAGACTTAGAAGGAGGAGGAAGATTTCAGCTACACTTCCAGCAGCTTTCAGAAGACTGTTATAATTATGGACAGGTTGGTTACTTTACCTGTGAGTGCAACAAGTCAGGAGGAAAAACAGAGAACATTTTTAAGGAAGATACAGGGGCAATTCAAGATCACCTGTTCTCCAGGTGAACCCTAAGGATTCTAGAGTGCCTAGAAGATCCGGAAGGGGGGTGTTAGCTGATAGCATCGATTAGAGAAGAAGAGAAAATAGCTAACAATTGAAGTAAAACCAGAGGACCATGAGAAGTGATGGTGAATAGTGGAAAAACTTATCTGTGTTCAGCCTAAAGAGGTTAAACATATCACTATGTAAAATCGACTAATTAGGATAGGGATTTGAGGTAGTAAAACAGTTAATTACTCTTAAGATACTAATATTAGAGCATATACCTATTGCATTATTGGAAAGAGATGCATTGTGTAAATGGAACTGTACAATAGGATGATAATCTATTAGACAATCTGTCTGAAAAATAAAGTTTAAAAGGGGAGACTGTTATTCTGGGTTACATTCTTACACTAAGAGATTTCAGGCTAGGCTAAAAGGTGTTTAGACGTTTGCCAAGTCTGTGTGTAATGAGTCAGAAGCAGGTGGGGACTTCCCAATCACATATTCTAAAAATTTGGTGGTAAAGGGATTTTGTGAATAAATCAGTGGAAAACGTTTTTAAATGTTAGGAGGAAAAGATTAGATTAAAATAAGTTAGGAGAACTAGGTTGAAGGAACTCTAAGACAGTAAGCTAAGTTTCAAAGTTAGTAGTAAGAGAGAGAACAATGGTGAATGACACTTTAGAGTAGGAAGATCAAGGTAATTATAGGTGTATTTTTTATAATCAAAAGTTTGAAAGTCAGGGATTAGAGAAAGGACTGAGATTTGAGGAAAAAGTGACACTAGTGGTGATAGATGGAAGTACAAGCAAAGACAACTTTACTTTGGGGAAAACTAGAAGTAACTAAGGACATTAACACTTCAGTCTATTATAACAACAGTGAGAAGCAATTTAACTCTTTCAACATTGATAGTTATTAAAGCCATAAATATATCGCATTTGATTATAAGGGAACCAATACAGTACCAATTTTAGGGGAAAAATACTTATTAGGGTTAGGATGGGGACGTTCTCCCACATGGAGAGATAATTATGGAGAAGAAGTATACTTATCTAGGGCAAGCATTAGAAGTTGTTCCGGTTAAGAATTATTGGTTAAAAGGATATGTAATTCGTAAAGTAACGCTTATGATGGAAGATTTGAAATCTGTTGAAGTTCCACAGTCACCAAGGGAGTTCAGGAAGAATATGTTACAGTAGTCACTCCAACAGTAGATAATACACAGAGGATAATGGGAACTTTTGCTACTAGAAAGAATTAAGGTTAATACATCAACTACTTTAATGGTAACTTTGGAAGGGATTAATGATACGATGGCAATAGCAAATGTAGGAAGAATGAAATCGACAACAACTTTTAAGGACTTAAAATAGGAGAACAGATAGTAGTAGAGAGAATATAGATTCATCATGGAGGACAGGATGAGGTCTTTGATTTTAATGACAGACAAGGAGAGGTATCTGATCAGTACCGCTCGTTAGGGGAGAGAGAAACTAAAGGGAGTGGTTTGATTCTTCTGTTGTGAAAATTAGAGATAGATGGGCAGGTTCCAGCAGCTCATTCTGTAAGATCAGTGAGGAATCTTGAGGGTCCATGTCTGTTGAGAATTCCAGTCAAACATGTTAGAGACGGTCGTTCGACCTCTATCAAGTATGTGTCTATCGTATGCGTTGTCATGACTGTTGTATCAGCAGCAACAGTCAGTAACAGATAAAATAATGTTGTTGTCAAAACATTTGTTTAAGCCTAGGGTTAGGTGTTATTGGGTTAAGTGAATTAACTTGTGTGAATTTGTTAGATGTGAAGTAAAATCAGGTAACAGCGTAACTGAAGTATTGGAGGTGTAACCATTGAGGGCTAAAAGTTGTTTGTTCTAATAAAACATATGAGGTAAGGGGTATGTTTATGGGAATATCAGATTGTGATGATTATATGATGACTTTGGATAAGCATGACCTTAAGGTTAGAGATGACAAATATGTTACTTTTTATGTACCAGGTAGTAGGAACAGCAGGACTTTGATGGTTAAAAGATTAGCTTTTGCCTGACAATGTGACTATGGGGAATTTCAAAGATATTTAGAGGGTTTGTGGTGATAAAGCATATATATTCTTACACTATGGATAGACAGGATGTTGTTACATGTCAACGTTGAAGCTTCCATATGAGGTTTTTACCATTATAAGAGGGATAGCACCGGACACAGCTAAATCTAGGGTTAAAAGGGTGACATGGCTACATGTCATAGTCTTCAAGCCTATCATTGAAGGATATATCTAAGGGAGAAGGGGGGATTTTTTCCATGGTATGGTGTAACATTTGGAAAGAGCATATTGATAATATTAGGTATACTTTGATTCCAGATAGTTCAGATAATTATATATGCATTGAAGAATATAAGGGATGCATTTGGGAGATCTGAGAAGATTTGGTTGCAAAATTAGGTAGGCCAGTAGGGGCAGTGATGGGTCAGATTTTAGTTTCAGCTTTGATAACATTGGGTGATGTTTGTAATTTGTTACTGACCTTTGAGAAAGCTATGATATTGAGATAGGTTGGAGAGTGATGCCTGGAGACAACACTCCAAGACGGAGCTGCTCTTCCTCCCGGGGAAGGACTGCCCGTTCCATGATCTCGCCATCACGGTTGACAACTCCGTTGTGTCCTCCTCCCAGAGTGCGAAGAGCCTTGGCGTGACCCTGGACAACACCCTGTCGTTCTCCGCCAACATCAAGGCGGTGACCCGCTCCTGCAGGTTCATGCTCTACAACATTCGGAGAGTACGACCCTGCCTTACACAGGAAGCGGCACAGGTCCTAATCCAGGCACTTGTCATCTCCCGTCTGGATTACTGCAACTCGCTGTTGGCTGGGCTCCCTGCCTGTGCCATTAAACCCCTACAACTCATCCAGAATGCCGCAGCCCGTCTGGTGTTCAACCTTCCCAAGTTCTCTCACGTCACCCCCCTCCTCCGCACACTCCACTGGCTTCCAGTTGAAGCTCGCATCCGTTACAAGACCATGGTGCTTGCCTATGGAGCAGTGAGGGGAACGGCACCTCCGTACCTTCAGGCCCTGATCAGTCCCTACACCCAGGCGAGGGCATTGCGTTCATCCACCTCTGGCCTGCTGGCTCCCCTTCCTCTGCGGAAGCATAGTTCCCGCTCAGCCCAGTCAAAGCTGTTCGCTGCTCTGGCACCCCAATGGTGGAACAAGCTCCCTCACGACGCCAGGACAGCGGAGTCACTCACCACCTTTCGGAGACATTTGAAACCCCACCTCTTTAAGGAACACCTGGGATAGGATAGAGTAATCCTTCTACCCCCCCCCCCCCAAAAAAAAAGAAAAAAAAAAAAAAAGAAAAAAAAAGAAAGTATAATTGTAAAGTGGTTATCCCACTGGCTATAGGGTGAATGCACCAATTTGTAGTCGCTCTGGATAAGAGCATCTGCTAAATGACGTAAATGTGCCCTTGAGCAAGGCACTTAACCCTAATTGCTCCTGTGAGTCGCTCTGGATAAGAGCGTCTGCTAAATGACTAAAATGTAAATGTAAACACTCAGATGCCGGTGTTAACTGTTCCTGATCTGGATACAAGTGGAACTGAATGGATAAATATCATTTTTGATTATTTGATCATTTTTCAAAAAAAATTCAATATTGGGGTGATGTTGGGATGATTTTATGAATCAAGGGGGGAATAGGTTTATGTGATTCATGCATCATTTATATATCAGTTCTATATTCTTAGTTGATATTGATGTTCAATTTGAAAGTGTTTTTTTTGGAAAAGATACTGTTTGGTCTTTCCTTTTCTTCCAGAAGCATTTGGGGGAACATGTGGAGATTGAAATACTCAAAACAGGGACAATATGAAGGGACAATATGACTGGAGGAGATGAAACAAGGAGGGTGTGGCTGATTCCATCATCAACAGTCCATTGGAAGAGGAGACTACAGGTAGATGAAGTGTAGTGGACTACATTCCAGTGTCTGCAATGAAATATAGACATGTGTAATACATAATTGTGTCATATTCTTAGGGATTAATTTTTGTAGAATGATGTTTGATGTTATTGAATACATGTGAGGAACTTAGATGTTTTTGTTTATTTCGTGAATGTTTAGGGACATGAAAGTCTAGGCAGAAGATAGAAGAAGAAACAGCGCCGGAAGAAGATGGCTGCCGTTTTACAGCCCTCTAACCATTTGTACTACTATGTGTGTTTTTCCGCGTTATTTGTAATTTATTTTGTACATAATGTTTCTGCCATCGTCTCTTATAACCAAAGAGAGCTTCTGGATATCAGGACAGCGATTACTCACCTCGCGTTGGACGAAGACTTTTTCTTCAACGAGGCGTTCGCGAAGGATATTCTACAGACTCCCGACAAGGCCCAGATCCCCGTCATTCGCGTGAGGAAGAGACGGAGATATCGTGGACGCAGATCCGGGTGCCTTGTAAGGATCCGACGGCGAACGAGTAAACTGCCTCTCCCATCAATCCTATTAGCCAATGTTCAATCTTTTGAGAATAAAATGGACGATTTAAGATTACGGTTATCCTACCAACGGGACATTAAAAACTGTAATATCTTATGTTTCACGGAGTCGTGGCTGAACGACAACAATGACAACATTCAGCTAGCGGGCTATACGCTACATCGGCAGGACAGAACTGCAGACTCTGGTAAGGCAAAGGGTGGCGGTCTGTGTATATTTGTAAACAACAGCTGGTGCACAAAATCAAATACTAAGGAAGTCTCTAGGTTTTGCTCACCTGAGGTAGAGTATCTTATGATAAGCTGTAGACCACACTATTTACCAAGAGAGTTTTCATCTATATTTTTCATAGCTGTCTATTTACCACCACAAACCAATGCTGGCATTAAGATTGCACTGAATGAGTTGTACAAGGCCATTAATCAACAGGAGAACGCTCATCCAGATGCAGCGCTCCTAGTGGCCGGGGACTTTAATGCAGGGAAACTTAAATCCGTTCTACCTCATTTCTACCAGCATGTTAAATGTGCAACCAGAGGGGAAAAAACTCTAGACCACCTTTACTCCACACACAAAGACGCATACAAAGCTCTCCCTCGCCCTCCATTTGGCAAATCTGACCATAACTCTATCCTCCTGATTCCTGCTTATAAGCAAAAACTGAAGCAGGAAGCACCAGTGATTCGGCTAATAAAAAAGTGGTCAGATGACGCAGATGCTAAGCTACAGGACTGTTTTGCTAGCACAGACTGGAACATGTTCCGGGATTCTTCAGACAGCATTGAGGAGTACACCACATCAGTCACTGGCTTCATCAATAAGTGCATCGATGATGTTGTCCCCACAGTGACCGTACGTACATACCCCAACCAGAAGCCATGGATTACAGGAAACATCTGCACTGAGCTAAAGGGTAGAGCTGCCGCTTTCAAGGAACGGGACTCTAACCCGGACGCTTATAAGAAATCCCGCTATGACCTCCGACGAACCATCAAACAGGCAAAGAGTCAATACAGGTCTAAGATTGAATCATACTACACTGGCTCTGACGCTCGTCGGATGTGGCAGGGCTTGAAAACTATTACAGACTACAAAGGGAAGCACAGCCGCGAGCTGCCCAGTGACACAAGCCTACCAGACGAGCTAAACCACTTCTATGCTCGCTTCGAGGCAAGCAACACTGAAGCATGCACGAGAGCACCAGCTGTTCCGGACGACTATGTGATCACGCTCTCCGTAGCCGATGTGAGTAAGACTTTTAAGCAGGTCAACATTCACAAGGCCGCAGGGCCAGACGGATTACCAGGACGTGTACTCCGAGCATGTGCTGACCAACTGGCAAGTGTCTTCACTGACATTTTCAACATGTCCCTGACTGAGTCTGTAATACCAACATGTTTCAAGCAGACCACCATAGTCCCCGTGCCCAAGAACTCTAAGATAACCTGCCTAAATGACTACCGACCCGTAGCACTGACGTCTGTAGCCATGAAGTGCTTTGAAAGACTGGTCATGGCTCACATCAACAGCATAATCCCAGAAACCCTAGACCCACTCCAATTTGCATACCGCCCCAACAGATCCACAGATGATGCAATCTCTATCGCACTCCACACTGCCCTTTCCCACCTGGACAAGAGGAACACCTACGTGAGAATGCTATTCATTGACTACAGCTCAGCATTCAACACCATAGTGCCCTCTAAGCTCATCACTAAGCTAAGGATCCTGGGACTAAACACCTCCCTCTGCAACTGGATCCTGGACTTCCTGACGGGCCGCCCCCAGGTGGTAAGGGTAGGTAACAACACATCTGCCACACTGATCCTCAACACGGGGGCCCCTCAGGGGTGCGTGCTCAGTCCCCTCCTGTACTCTCTGTTCACCCATGACTGCATGGCCAGGCACGACTCCAACACCATCATTAAGTTTGCCGACGACACAACAGTGGTAGGCCTGATCACCGACAACGATGAGACAGCCTATAGGGAGGAGGTCAGAGATCTGGCCATGTGGTGCCAGGACAACAACCTCTCCCTCAACGTGACCAAGACAAAGGAGATGATTGTGGACTACAGGAAAAAAAAGAGGACTGAGCACGCCCCCATTCTCATCGACGGGGCTGTAGTGGAACAGGTTGAGAGCTTCAAGTTCCTTGGTGTCCACATCACCAATGAACTATCATGGTCCAAACACACCAAGACAGTCGTGAAGAGGGCACGACAAAGCCTATTCCCCCTCAGGAGACTAAAAAGATTTGGCATTGGTCCTCAGATCCTCAAAAAATTCTACAGCTGCACCATCGAGAGCATCCTGACTGGTTGCATCACCGCCTGGTATGGCAACTGCTTGGCCTCTGACCGCAAGGCACTACAGAGGGTAGTGCGTACGGCCCAGTACATCACTGGGGCAAAGCTCCCTGCCATCCAGGACCTCTATACCAGGCGGTGTCAGAGGAAGGCCCTCAAAATTGTCAAAGACTCCAGCCACCCTAGTCATAGACTGTTCTCTCTGCTACCGCACGGCAAGCGGTACCGGAGTGCCAAGTCTAGGTCCAAAAGACTTCTCAACAGCTTCTAACCCCAAGCCATAAGACTCCTGAACAGCTAATCATGGCTACCCGGACTATTTGCACTGCCCCCCCACCCCATCCTTTTTACGCTGCTGCTACTCTGTTAAGTATTTATGCATAGTCACTTTAACTCTACCCACATGTACATATTACCTCAACTACCTCAACTAGCCGGTGCCCCCGCACATTGACTATGCAACGGTACCCCCCTGTATATATATAGCCTCCCTACTGTCACTTTATTTTTACTGTATATATAGCCTCCCTACTGTCACTTTATTTTACTTCTGCTCTTTTTTTCTCAACACTTTTTTGTTGTTGTTTTATTCTTACTTTTTTGTTTAAAATAAATGCACTGTTGGTTAAGAGCTGTAAGTAAGCATTTCACTGTAATGTCTGCACCTGTTGTATTCGGCGCATGTGACCAATAAAATTTGATTTGATTTGATTTGAGGGAGAGGTTCACTGTAAGGTCCAATGGGTTGACCAGCCTTACAAGTGGATTTTTTTGGATAGGATTTTGTTTGCAGGGGCTTACATGTGTATTTAATTGCATCATAGTTTCAAATGCATTTACATGGTTTATGAGGTTATCTGGAGTACCGAAGGTGGTTGCCTGGGGCAGAGGGACCTTGAGAGAATTTTACTATCTTGATTGATGGATGGAAGGTTGCCGGGCAGTTTTTCGCTCTTACACTCCATAGAGATTTGTTCATATTTCATAGTAATGTATTCACACTTCATAAACAGTTATTGCATAGAAAGGTATTTACACTCTAGAGAAGAATGTTTTGGTTTAATGTTAAAGATATTCAATAAGATAAATTGTTACTAGTCATAATCCTATTCTGTTTGTTTTCGAGACGTTTAGTTCGTCTCGAAGGGGGGAAATGTGGTGTATTAACCCTCCTATTATGTTGTGGGTCAATTTGACCCGTTTCCACTTTTGCGTTGTCTAAAATACTAGTTAACCACTCTTTTTCGCCATGAAATTACATGACTTTTCCTCATTTAGGGTCATGAACCTAACTGCAAAATGTGGACACACTGATGTGTTGTGGAATGTCTGTGTACATTTTGTATACAAACATGATGTTGTGGGTCATTTTGACCCGGAGGCTTTCATGTGTATATATATTTGCACAGGTGCAAAACAAAAAAGTGTCTTTGATTTATTTTGTTTTGACTGGTCCTGGTTGCACTTTTAGAATTGTGTTTGGGTTAAAAAGGGCTTTCCCAAGCTTCTCCTCAGTGTGAGAGCAGCAGGTCCCTGACACAGACACTCAAAAATGAGCTCCAAAAGATTTTCAATCAATGAAGTCTTATCACAAATTCTGGACTGTGACAGTGAAAAAGAAGAAGAGGTTTCAGAGACAGAGGATATTTCAGAGATAGAGGACAATGCTGTTGATGATCCAGATTTTGTCTTCATTGAAGAGGATTCAGAGGAGGAGTCTGCCGTACCATCCCCTACATCAGATGAGAGACAGAGCATGCAACAAGCATCATCAAGAGAAGAGAAGACATGGAAGTCTAAAGATGGTCATATTGAATGGTCACCGTCACCACAACGAGGTCAAAGTAGACTCTCAGCTTCCAATGTAATAAAAATGGTTCCAGGACCTACACGATTTGCTGTCACTCGAGTCCATGACATACAATCAGCTTTTGAGCTTTTTTTACCCCAAGCAATAGAGAAGATTGTTCTGGACATGACCAACTTGGAGGGGAGCCGTGTGTTTCAAGAGAACTGGAAGCCACTGGATCGGATTGACTTGCATGCATACATTGGATTGCTCATATTAGCTGGAGTCTACCGGTCAAACGGAGAAGCAACGGCCAGCCTGTGGAATGAAGAGAATGGAAGGCCAATATTTCGGGCAACAATGTCTCTACAAGAATTCCACATAATTTCTCGGGTGATTCGCTTTGATAACCGTGATACCAGACCGGGTCGACGTGAAAGAGACAAACTAGCTGCAATCAGAGATGTATGGGATAAATGGGTGGAAATTCTACCGTTACTGTACAATCCCAGTCCTCATGTTACAGTTGATGAACGCCTTGTTCCATTCAGAGGACGTTGTCCCTTCAGACAGTATATGCCAAACAAGCCTGCAAAATGTGGCATCAAAATATGGGCAGCATGTGATGCCACATCAAGCTATGCATGGAATATGCAAGTTTACACTGGGAAGCCACCCGGCGGAGTGCCTGAGAAAAACCAGGGGATGCGGGTGGTGCTGGACATGAGTGAAGGGCTGCAAGGTCATAACATCACGTGTGACAACTTCTTCACATCCTACCGCCTTGGTGTTGAACTACAGAAGAGAAAGCTGACCATGGTTGGAACAATCAGAAAAAACAAACCTGAACTTCCCAGTGAGCTTCTGAAAATGCAGGGCAGAACTGTGCATTCCTCTAAATTTGCTTTCTCTGAAAATGCAACTGTTGTTTCATACTGCCCAAAGAAGAACAAGAATGTTCTTGTAATGAGCACAATGCACAAAGATGCATCGCTGAGTGCAAGAGAGGACATCAAGCCACAAATAATACTGGACTACAATTCCACCAAAGGAGGAGTTGACAATTTGGATAAAGTCACAGCAACATATAGTTGTCAGCGCATGACTGCCCGCTGGCCTTTGGTGATTTTCTACAACATTGTGGATGTGTCTGCTTACAATGCCTATGTCCTGTGGACTGAAATCAACCAGCAATGGAATGGTGGCAAATTGTACCGACGCCGGCTTTTCCTAGAGGAGCTCGGCAAAGCTCTCATCACTCCCAAGATCCAGAGGAGAGTCCGGCCTCCTCGGTCGACAGCAGCTGCATCTGCCGTCCAGAAAATTCAAGCTGGACCATCAACACATGCCTCCAATCAACCAGAAATGGATCCAGTGGATACAGGCAGTGGCAAGAAACGGAAAAGATGCCAGCTCTGCCCCCCTCGACAAGACAGTAAAACAAGCACCACTTGTGTAGAATGCAATAAATACATCTGCAGAAAGCACACACACACATTGTGTTCAACATGTAGAGAGAAAGACTGAAGGGATAATATGGACCAATAGGGGGGGAAAAAACCTACTTGGGGAAACTGAAAAATCTTGTTTGTGAGAAAGGAAATATGTTTAACAAATAGTTCTTAAATATTGTTTAAAAAAAATAAAAAGTATTGTATTTCTTCTTTCTGAAATGTCTGATAAGACAAAATAAAGTTGTTTCTGTTTTTACTTAATTCTTTGACTGTCTTGAGTGTGTTTAAACTGTGCGGGTCAATTTGACCCGTAACATAATGGATGTCATTTTTTTCCAGCAAAGCACAAGGGTTAAGATTATGATGGTGTTAAATGTTTTTCATGAAGAAATGGAATGTTGTTTATGTTAGTATCAAGAGGGAATGTTTTAGGTGTAACGCCACATGCAACAGACCGGAAGTGTGTTGAGGACAGGGGAGACTGGGGATTGGCCAGAAGAGGGAGCATCATTGTTTATAAATAGGGGGGAAAACGAAGAAGAAAGTCAGAACGAGCAGCCATTCTGAGGCGTCGCTCTCCGGGTGTCATGTCACCTGTCACTTATGCTGAAAGCTCGTGATTTTAATAAAAGCCTCTAACACGATGCAGCATAAACGGACTCTTTGTTGACAGCAATAATATGCCACCATTCACCCGATACGACAACAACTAGTGGGCTTCCTCTTCGTCCTCCTCTTCCTCTTTCTTGCCCTCCTCCTCCTCCTCATCGCCCACCTTGCATGCGCACTCGTCCTCACACATTGTTTCTTCTTTCCATTCTCAGACTTTCTCCTTCCCACCTTCAACAACCTGTTTGCTCTCTGAACTGCCTTATATTGGTTGTGTCGCATCATTTGAAAAAGGTTAAATCCATTTCGAGTGGTTGTGTTCAGTCAATGACATGTGTTCTCTATTTTGCATTTGATTGTTGCCTCTTGTGTTTACCAGTTTGGATGACATGTGCATTAGAGTGCAGAATGTGTTTGGAGAATGAGAATGTGTTTAGAGTTTTGCTGAAAAGTCTAAGTGAGATCTGCATATTGTGTTTTACCATGTGAAATGGTTTAAGGTATTGACAACAGACTGCATAATTAGCTAAATGAGTCCAGGCAACTGAGAACTTTGTTCAGCCAATGGGTTTTAGTGTTTTAGCAATTGAGAAAAACTGTAATGCCACAGGGGGGCAACAGTGTCCAACTGATCAGGGAAACCCAGTTGGCAGGACGTTAATGCCACAGGGGGGCAACAGTGTCCAACTGATCAGGGGAACCCAGTTGGCAGGACGTTAATGCCACAGGGGGACAACAGTGTCCAACTGATCAGGGAAACCCAGTTGGCAGGACGTTAATGCCACAGGGGGGCAACAGTGTCCAACTGATCAGGGAAACCCAGTTGGCAGGACGTTAATGCCACAGGGGGGCAACAGTGTCCAACTGATCAGGGAAACCCAGTTGGCAGGACGTTAATGCCACAGGGGGGCAACAGTGTCCAACTGATCAGGGAAACCCAGTTGGCAGGACGTTAATGCCACAGGGGGACAACAGTGTCCAACTGATCAGGGAAACCCAGTTGCCAGGACGTTAATGCCCTGGCATTTGCTGGCCAGTAATAATGCTTAAAGATGGGGAGGCCTAAGACGCCACTTTCCTTGGGCTTTTGCAAGTGGGCTTTACGAATACGATGGTTTTTGTAACCCCAGACAAATGACAAGATTGCCGAGTCCAAAGTCTTAAAAAATGATGAGGTGAGACAAATAGGAAGATTCTGGCAAAGATAAAGTGTAACAAAGTGAAAATGTAAAGTTTCCATCAACCTGGGTGCGATGTAGACGTCAATGAACGGTGCAGTTCGTGGTGGAGTAGTGGGTGAAACCATTCACTTCAGGAAAAGGGGTGATATAAATAAAGTTTCCTTTCATTTTGTGTTACTGAATTCATAAAAATATTTGCTGCCATTGTAGTAATGTTGGTAATACGAGAGGTCTTCGGACTTAGCTTTTTTTGTACTATTTTCTTTTGAAAGAACAACTAGTGGGTTTGGAGTGCCTCTCCCCTCTTTGGGAAGTTGGTCTGCCCGCTCCTCAGTCTGAGAGAGATATTCTGAGAGCAGGTTCGTGTTCCTCTGTATATAAAAACGGTTTAAAGCTGTATAACATAAGTGTTGTTGGAAAACTGGTTCATATATCCTAAAGTCAATAGTAAATGTGGCTATGTATATATTTATTTTGCCGTTAATGTATTGAAGACCTATTTCAGCAAGTGAACCACGTTTTTGCTGGCTTAGCTAGCCATGTTAATGATGAGCTAACTAGCACTGTTGGTCACTGCACTACAACGTCACGCTAGCTATTGCCAGCAGGTGACTTATTGAAACTAAGTGAATGTTTATTTTCTTACTACCTTAAAAGGTTTATATAAAAGGGTTGTACTTGTGCTCTGTATTTATGGATGAATATTACTTCACATTGAGGGTATGTATCACTACTGTTGCTCCTATCTAAAATATATATTGTGTCCTACCTAACCAGTGAACGTGAGGCTGTGACCGTCCTGTCAATGCCTGTCATCACTGTTTGATATCTTTTACTGCAGGTATGCTGTCACGCCCTGGCTCTGGGGACTCTAGTATGTTGAGCCAGGGTGTGAGTTTTCATGTGTGTTGGTTCTAGTTGTTGTATATCTATGTTGGCCAGGGTGGCTCCCAATCAGAGACGGCTGTAGCTCGTTGTCTCGGATTGGGAGTCATACTTAGGTAGCCGTTAGGCATTCATTCATTGTGGTTTCTTGTTTGTGTTGGTTTGTGTTGGACCATTGACTGTCACGTCATCGTTTTGTTGTTTTTGATCGTGTGATCATTATATAAATAAATATGTTCACATTCAACGCTGCGCCTTGGTCCTCCTCTGTTCCCGACGAGCATGACATATGCTTTTCTATATTTTTGTTATTTTCTAAACACAACGCATGTATACTATACGATCACTTTGTGGATTCAGTCTGAGAGAGATATTCTGAGAGCAGTGAACGTGTGGATGTGACCGTCCTGTCAATGCCTGTCATCACTGTTTGATATCTTTTACTGCAGATAAAACCTGAGTCAACCTGAAGTGTGGGTGTCCGTGTGCCTTTCTTCTGGGGGGATATGTGAAGTTGGTTACAAAAGGAACCTGGGAAGAGAAACCATTTTTATGGCATTAATGCACCCCATCATAGAAAGAGGCAATATTCCCCAGCTCTCTATGTTTTGTTTTAGCTTTGCAACCAGATCACTGTAGTTAAGCTTGAAGATAAACTTTGGGTTTCTAGGTATGTTTAGTCCCAGGTAAGTTAAGTGATCATGCACCACTTTAAATGGTATCCTCTCTAGCTCACTTGTTGTAAAATTATCTGAGATACACATGAGGTCACTTTTTCCCCAATTTATTGAATTTCCAGATAGTTTGCCAAATGAATTGATTAAGTCTAGTAGGTTAGGGACAGAGGCTACTGGGTCTGAGAGGTATAAAAGCACATCGTCTGCATATAACGAAATGATGCTTTCTATGTTTCCTACTTTAAGACCTTGGATATTAGGATGATCCCTTATTTGTATCGCCAGGGGTTCAAGGGGGACAGCGAAGAGCAGAGGACTGAGTGGGCAACCCTGCTGAACAGATCTAGGTAGTTCAAAGGGACTGGATTTGTCTCTGTTGGTCAGAATAGAGGATGTTGGGCCGTGTGTTGTGCCGGTCACGGATGGGGGGCCAGAAGGTCAGCGTGCCAAGATAGATTAGGGGCCACTGTTGCTAATCTTAGAAAGAGTACGTGATGGAATGGCCTGGCTAGGGTGCCACATGATACTATGTACGGGGATCCTATTGTAGGAGATGAGTGACACTCAATAATGGTTGGCAACTGTGGGATGGAAGTAGCTCGGAGAGCGTTATATAAACTGAGAGGTTTTCTATGGAAGTCATTCAGATGACAAGAGGCTACGCCCGTACCACTTGTCATTGAACCCAGTACTGTAAACATTAAATAACAATGAATCAACTCTCCATCTAAGTGGTCGACTACTCTCTTAAATCCTGAAATACGAGATACCAGAGAAACTGGTCATAACAGATGGAGTCTAAACGAACAGGATGCAGTTTACAGCCGAACTAACAGGTAAGCAGACTTTTATTTTTTTAATAGGTTAAATTCTGCTTATCTGTGGTAAAGCTGAGCTGTAACGAACGTTTAAAATGCAATATTTTGTTGAGGGGTACAGATGAGTGGTATTCAAGTACGTAAACAGATGTAAGGAGAAATAGCAAATAAGCCAAAAACATGGTGCTGTGATTCAACAACAAAAGCTCAGAGCGATCATGTTGAATCATGGCACCAATGACAAAATAGGCTAACTACATTTTAATAAAGATCAAGTTGGGGATTTGATTCGTATTTGATTACTAATATTGGATGAACTAATAAAAGTAATGGATAGCCAACTTAGTAGACCGATATCTGGAAAAACTGTCTCCATTAAGAGTAAATCAGAGCTTCATTTTACCTCGAAGAGAGAGAAAGGAAACGACGAAATTATTACAGACAAATCCGCATTTAAAACAAGTATCTTTTAAAAGTAGTGAAAATCAGACAATGTGCAAATGGATGTTAAGTAAATGAGGATTTTTCTATGTGGAACTATATATCCACTAGGTGGAGGCAGTGGTCCACTCTTGAGTAGAGACTTGGTTTGGCATGCATTTTCATGGATTCTGAGACACCTTGAGACATGTCACATAAAATGGACATTTGTTTGGTATAAACAGTAGGATATATACATATGTCTGTAGAGTCCATTCTCGTTTAAAAAAATCAATAACACAACATCTCATTCATTATATACTATATCATTTTATACAATACATTATTAAAAACATTCATTTATAATATACAACATAGTTTTGTCTTGAGAACAGTTTTGTCTTGAGAACAGAAGGGACCATCTTCGTAAATGTTCACGATGGTGGAAAAACTGTTGCACTTGTTTCATCATATCAAGCACCTTAAACCAATCTCGTCACTTGAAGCTAAAGACAGGCACAAAACAGTTGACCTTTGTGCAAGCGTTTGAAAATACATACAAACTAACAGATTGGGTGGCATTTGAGCTATTGAATTCAGAACAACCTAAAATTGTCACTTTGGAGTCTGGACTGTACGCTACTGAAGAAATTCGTATGACTTTCAAATCATCTGGCCCACAGACTTCCTCTTCCAGTGCGTACCCAGGCAAGGATGTTCCATTCAGGACCTTTTAGATCTGACATAGAGCAAGTCTTATCTTTAGACATTCCCTCATGCGAAACGCAGGAGAAAAACTGAAAAAGGTTGTTGAGACACCTGTGTGTGAAAATCTTCATTGTTGAATCGTCCGGTTGGCCTCCACTCATATCAATCCCACCATTAAAACAATCAGGTGCATCACAAAGAATGGCATCGATGGTTTTGTCCTTGTGGCCCAGACATGAAGGACACAACACACCTAGAATTGGTCTAGGAGACGTGTTTTCTGGAGTTTTCTGTGGTTGATCTCTCTTGAGGTTTCTTGTCGCTCGTAGTGTTCACAGGACAAGTCTAACACTTACTTATACTCAGACAGACCTACCCGGAAATTACTTTTTCATTCTACAAGGGGTCACAAGCTCACTACACAGCAGCTCCATAAGTTCACTACAAAAAATTCCCAACTGTTTCACATTTTTCAAACAGTTCAAACTTTAAGTTCAACTAGGTCAGTACACGACACATCAATCACCAGGCCATTACTTTTTATTTCAAACATGTTGTAGAGGGCTCGTTGCACAGTGCTGATATTCTCTTATTCTTAAACAAACTTTAAACTTTAAACTAGAAAATGACACGGCTTCTGAGTATATGTAAAATATCTTTAGTTATGCAATTGCAGGCAGAAGTTAATACAGAGTCAACAGGATTTGTATAGCTCTTCATAAGTTCTGCAAATTGTCTAAGACAATCTCTGTTTTTCATCCAAGCACGCCCCTCCCTGGCAGATCAGGAGCCACCATGTTTTCTTCTTGTGGCTGTGTGGAAGCAACGAGAAATTGAAACAATCCAGGTCTGTCTGTTCCTCCAGTTGATCTCTATCCCATGTCCTTGACTACACGCCCAGACCAGCTGCAGGGAGCTAGAGGGAACCATCCTTACGAAAAGCACAGCATTGGTAGTTAAGAAATGTCTCTACTATTGTTTAAAATATTAATTGTTAACTATTAATATTTAACAAATCAGGTAAATATGTGCTCACTCCTCCCCAACTCACGGCTGTCATGTTGACTTGTACCAGACTGTGTCTGTTCTCCTCCAATAGGATCCCTGATGACTAACAATAACATATCCTGACAGAATGTAAACATTATACATTCCCCTCTCTCCCTCAGTGACATGAATAAGTCTATTTCATGTTTAGAAGTCAGAACCCAACAAGCGCTACGCCAAGAGGTCCGAACCTCTCGATGATGTGGCTAGGTGTTGGATTAAGGTCGCTACATTACCCCCTTCCTTGGGGGGAGCATGCCCCCACACTTCTTTATAGCAAGTCTCTCACGTGTACACACCTCTTTGATGGCCTCACAGGCACTATCCCACTTCTGACACCAATGTAACGAATTAAGCGATAGCTCCAACCGGGACTCGAACCCGGGTCCAGCGACTATCAAGCCAACACCTTATCCATTACTCCAAGAGATCAGAAGGTGGTAGTTGGTAGGTGTTGGGTTCAGCTTGCTACAGTATATACTTATATAGGGCAATGTGTGATCTGGGAGCGGCAGCACTACCACTAGTGCTCCTGACACAGCCGAACACAATCTTTACCTTCTGAACCTTAAAAACTGACCTAAAGTCAGATACATTTAGACAAACCACCATGTGAGCAGCAAGTGTAGGGTTAATGGAGTGAAGTGGGGGATGGGTAGGACAACCAGTATCAACTATATGTCTATGAATGCATTACTATTAATGCAGTACTAAAACGGATGGATGCTCTTCATCAACACCATCTCACCTGTGAAACTAGATGTCAGCAATCAATCAACAAGACTAATGAAATGGAGCAAATGAAGACATTAGAACTGCTAAAGGTCAGATATTATATTCTGACACCAATTTCCTACTGGTAGATTTTGTACATGATCTGTCAATCCTGAGAGCAACGCTCTCTCTCCTCCTCTTCCCCCATCTCTCTTTGCTGGGGTGAAGTTTCCCCTAGATACAGATCTAGGATCAGCTTCCCCTCCCCCAAACCTAACAAGGATCATTAGTGGGGGGAATTCAAACCTGATCCAAAGCCAGTGTCTATTTGGGAAACGTGTCCCCTCCCCCACAACTCTACATGTGGATGCGGCTTCCTCCATCTCACCATGTTCACAAAGAAAACGGCAGTGTATTTCAGCTGTAAGTATTTTGAAGTTACCAGCTATATTATTTGAATTGAACCGACCTAGCTTCATTATTATTCAACAATAACTGGGCCAATGTCGCCGTAGCAGCAGTGGTGGTTCTAGAACATTCCCAGTGGGAGGGGCCAGGCTGGGGCCAGTTGTACTGTTAGAGGGGCCAGTTACATCACACATTATTGTTGTCATGTCGTTTTCTTCACTGCATTGCAGGCATCAATAGACAAATGACCATGTTTATAATCATTCAACTATTTATTATTTGCATTTACATTTTCTGCATTTACATTATTTGCATTTACATTTACATTTTTATTATTTGCATTATATATTCACTATCAGTTACATCAACTGTATTCTACGGTTTTTGTGGTTTCTTACAAAAAGATCCGCAAATTCATCTGGATTCAAGGCCTTTGCCCTCCTTGACTCAATACTTAATACACCTAAATAGCTTAATCTCTCATCTGACATTGTGGACCTAAGATACGTTTTCACCAGCTTTAGTGCAGAAAAACTCTGTTCACAAGAAGCGGTACTAACAGGGATTGAAACAGATATTCTACACTGTTTAAAGAGCTGAAAGAAAACTTCTTTCCACAAACAACAGTGCCAAACAAGCTGCCTAAGTATGGTCCCCAATCAGAGACAACGAGAATCCGCTGCCTCTGATAGGGAACCACCCTGGCCAACATAAAAAACACGAACTAGAACGAAACATAGAAAATCACACATAGAAAATCCACACCCTGGCTCAACATATAAGAGTCCCCAGAGCCAGGGCGTGACACTTTTGTTATGTCTCGTTGGATTCATAACCACGTCTGTATAACAATTCAAGAATGATGAGACAGGAGACAGGAATCAGTTCAACCATTTATCTGGAACGTGATCATCTCAATACATACAAACCCCATGATGCTCTGCAGCACAACCCCAATATACAACAAATACATAAATAAGTAAATGGACACTAAACAAAACTCATAGAGGAATTTAAATGTTCAGTTGTAGAAAGTAGGGCCATGGGATAGGGTCAGAAAGGTCAGTATGTTTGATAACTGGTTCCAGAGGTGACATAACAAGCATAAGGTCCATTATAACACAGTGAAGTAGAGGTGGGAGCTAAAAGCAGACATGGACAGTGAGACGGTGTGAGGAGGTCAGGGGTGAAACACTAGATCAGGACAGGTAGAAATGGCAGGGCTGGAAATAGACACAGAGACACATTCTGATCATGGCTCAGACCTGACCTGAGACACCCAAACAAAAGATGCCATAGTAAAGTCCTGTCCAGTAGGCTATATGGGATTTCCTTTCATCAAAATCCTACACATGGAAATGTGTCCAGTGTGTGTGTGTGTCCAGTGTATGTATGTGTTTCCAGTGTGTGTGTGTGTGTGTCCAGTGTGTGTGTGTGTTCAATGTGTGTGTGTCCAGTATGTGTGTGTGTTCAGTGTCAGTGTGTGTGTGTGTGTTCAGTGTGTGAGTGTGTGTGTTTCCGGTGTGTGAGTGTGTGTGTTTCCAGTGTATGTGTGTCCAGTGTGTGTCTGTCCAGTGTGTGTGTGTGTGTGTGTGAGTCCTGTGTGTGTTTGTCCAGTGTGTGTGTGTGTCCAGTGTGTGTATGTGTGTTCAGTGTGTGTGTGTCCAATGTGTATGGATGTGTGTGTCCAGTGTGTGTGTGTGTGTGTGTGAATCCAGTGTGTGTGTATGTGTGTGTGTGTCCAGTGTGTGTGTGTGGATGCGTGTCCAGTGTGTGTGTGTTTGTCCAGTGTGTGTGTGTCCAGTGTGTGAGTGTGTCCATTGTGTGTCCCCAGTGTGTGTGTGTGTGTGTGTGTGTCCAGTGTGTGTGTGTGTGTTCAGCGTGTGTGTGTTCAGTGTGTGTGTGTATCCAGCGTGTATGTTTAGTGTGTGTGTGTCCAGTGTGTGTGTGTGTGTGTGTGTGTGTGTGTGTGTTCAGCGTGTGTGTATTCAGTGTGTTTGTGTATCCAGTGTGTGTGTCCAGTGTGTGTGTGTGTGTGTGTGTCCAGTTTGTGTGTGTCCAGTGTGTGTGTGTCCAGTGTCCAGTGTGTGTGTGTGTGTGTGTGTGTGTGATCAGTGTGTGTGTGTCCATTGTGTTTGTGTATCCAGTGTGTGTGTCCAGTGTGTGTGTGTGTGTGTGTCCAGTGTGTGTGTGTCCAGTGTGTGTGTGTCCAGTGTGTGTGTGTGTGTGTGTCCAGTGTGTGTGTGTGTGTCCAGTGTGTGTGTCAGGTGTGTGTGTCCAGTGTGTATGTGTGTGTGTGTCCAGTGTGTGTGTGTGTGTGTCCAGTGTGTGTGTGTGTCCAGTGTGTGTGTGTGTCCAGTGTGTGTGTCCTGTGTGTGTGTGTGTCAGGTGTGTGTGTCCTGTGTCAAATCAAATTTTATTGGTCACATGCGCCGAATACAACACGTGCAGACATTGCAGTGAAATGCTTACTTACAGCCCTTAACCAACAGTGCATTTATATTAAACAAAAAAAGTAAGAATAAAACAACAACAAAAAAAGTGTTGAGAAAAAAAGAGCAGAAGTAAAATAAAGTGACAGTGGGGAGGCTATATATACAGTAAAATAAAGTGACAGTAGGGAGGCTATATATACAGGGGGGTACCGTTGCAGAGTCAATGTGCGGGGGCACCGGCTAGTTGAGGTAGTTGAGGTAATATGTACGGTAGCAGAGAGAACAGTCTATGACTAGGGTGGCTGGAGTCTTTGACAATTTTGAGGGCCTTCCTCTGACACCGCCTGGTATAGAGGTCCTGGATGGCAGGGAGCTTTGCCCCAGTGATGTACTGGGCCGTACGCACTACCCTCTGTAGTGCCTTGCGGTCAGAGGCCAAGAAGTTGCCATACCAGGCGGTGATGCAACCAGTCAGGATGCTCTCGATGGTGCAGCTGTAGAATTTTTTGAGGATCTGAGGACCCATGCCAAATCTTTTTAGTCTCCTGAGAGGGAATAGGCTTTGTCGTGCCCTCTTCACGACTGTCTTGGTGTGTTTGGACCATGATAGTTTGTTGGTGATGTGGACACCAAGGAACTTGAAGCTCTCAACCTGTTCCACTACAGCCCCGTTGATGAGAATGGGGGCGTGCTCAGTCCTCTTTTTTTTCCTGTAGTCCACAATCATCTCCTTTGTCTTGGTCACGTTGAGGGAGAGGTTGTTGTCCTGGCACCACACGGCCAGATCTCTGACCTCCTCCCTATAGGCTGTCTCATCGTTGTCGGTGATCAGGCCTACCACTGTTGTGTCGTCTGCAAACTTAATGATGGTGTTGGAGTCGTGCCTGGCCATGCAGTCATGGGTGAACAGAGAGTACAGGAGGGGACTGAGCACGCACCCCTGAGGGGCCCCCGTGTTGAGGATCAGTGTGGCAGATGTGTTGTTACCTACCCTTACCACCTGGGGGCGGCCCGTCAGGAAGTCCAGGATCCAGTTGCAGAGGGAGGTGTTTAGTCCCAGGATCCTTAGCTTAGTGATGAGCTTAGAGGGCACTATGGTGTTGAATGCTGAGCTGTAGTCAATGAATAGCATTCTCACGTAGGTGTTCCTCTTGTCCAGGTGGGAAAGGGCAGTGTGGAGTGCGATAGAGATTGCATCATCTGTGGATCTGTTGGGGCGGTATGCAAATTGGGGTGGGTCTAGGGTTTCTGGGATTATGCTGTTGATGTGAGCCATGACCAGTCTTTCAAAGCACTTCATGGCTACAGACGTCAGTGCTACGGGTCGGTAGTCATTTAGGCAGGTTATCTTAGAGTTCTTGGGCACGGGGACTATGGTGGTCTGCTTGAAACATGTTGGTATTACAGACTCAGTCAGGGACATGTTGAAAATGTCAGTGAAGACACTTGCCAGTTGGTCAGCACATGCTCGGAGTACACGTCCTGGTAATCCGTCTGGCCCTGCGGCCTTGTGAATGTTGACCTGCTTAAAAGTCTTACTCACATCGGCTACGGAGAGCGTGATCACATAGTCATCCGGAACAGCTGGTGCTCTCATGCATGCTTCAGTGTTGCTTGCCTCGAAGCGAGCATAGAAGTGGTTTAGCTCGTCTGGTAGGCTTGTGTCACTGGGCAGCTCGCGGCTGTGCTTCCCTTTGTAGTCTGTAATAGTTTTCAAGCCCTGCCACATCCGACGAGCGTCAGAGCCAGTGTAGTATGATTCAATCTTAGACCTGTATTGACTATTTGCCTGTTTGATGGTTCGTCGGAGGTCATAGCGGGATTTCTTATAAGCGTCCGGGTTAGAGTCCCGTTCCTTGAAAGCGGCAGCTCTACCCTTTAGCTCAGTGCGGATGTTTCCTGTAATCCATGGCTTCTGGTTGGGGTATGTACGTACGGTCACTGTGGGGACGACATCATCGATGCACTTATTGATGAAGCCAGTGACTGATGTGGTGTACTCCTCAATGCTGTCTGAAGAATCCCGGAACATGTTCCAGTCTGTGCTAGCAAAACAGTCCTGTAGCTTAGCATCTGCGTCATCTGACCACTTTTTTATTAACCGAATCACTGGTGCTTCCTGCTTCAGTTTTTGCTTATAAGCAGGAATCAGGAGGATAGAGTTATGGTCAGATTTGCCAAATGGAGGGCGAGGGAGAGCTTTGTATGCGTCTCTGTGTGTGGAGTAAAGGTGGTCTAGAGTTTTTTTTCCCTCTGGTTGCACACTTAACATGCTGGTAGAAATTAGGAAGAACGGATTTAAGTTTCCCTGCATTAAAGTCCCCGGCCACTAGGAGCGCTGCATCTGGATGAGCGTTTTCCTGTTGATTAATGGCCTTGTACAACTCATTCAGTGCAATCTTAATGCCATCATTGGTTTGTGGTGGTAAATAGACAGCTATGAAAAATATAGATGAAAACTCTCTTGGTAAATAGTGTGTGTGTCAGGTGTGTGTGTCCTGTGTGTATGTGTGTGTGTGTCCAGTGTGAGTGTGTGTGTGTGTGTCCAGTGTGTGTGTGTCCAGCGTATGTGTGTGTGTCCAGTGTGTGCGTCCACTGTGTGCGTGTGTTTGTGTGTGTCCAGTGTGTGTGTGTGTGTGTGTGTGTGTCCAGTGTGTGTGTAAGTGTGTATGTGTGTGTGTCCAGTGTCTGTGTGTGTTTCCAGTGTGTGTGAGTGTGTGTGTGTGTGTGTGACCTGTGTGTGTGTGTGTGTGTCAGGTGTGTTTGTGTCCTTTATATGCCACTCCTATACCAGCCCCTCTCCCACTCCACTCTACCTCCCAGTAACAGCGCCCAGTCAGACCCTCTCTACACAGCACCTGTCCACAGCTCACAAATCTCTCTGGGTGATCAGGATACGGCTGCTCCTCCATCCTACATGTCACCTTTCTGTTCTCCTCAGACAGAGAGAGGAGTCTGTCTACTGTGTTTGGGTTCAGTGTGAGATCACAGACATCTGATGGATGAAACCAGACACAATATTAGAAATCATCATCATTCACATTAGAATGTTAACTCACTTTTCACTAATTAATTTAATGTAGATGTTTCTAGGTATCAAAGGGAGAAGTTAAGGTAACTTGAGACTTGTTGAATGATCATATGTTATACTGTAAAACACACTTATTCCCATTAATTACACACACACACACCCCCTGAACAAACACACACACACACACACACACTGGACACACACACACATCCTGAACACACACACACACACACACACACACACACACTAACATACACATCCTGAACACACACACACACACAATTACACTGAACACACACACACACACATCCAGAACAAACACACACACTGGACACACACACACCTTCATGCATATTTAATATGACCACACAGACACACACATTGTCAAAGCAACTCTTTGTAAACTTTGCTGTCCCTGATTTGTGCTTCTGTAGAACTACAGCTGATATTTAATATGACCAAGTAAGTAATGATGGTTGTCTTTGACTTTGACTTCTCTTGAATTAACACTTATTCTTAGTCATATTCTTCACAGCAGTCAACACTCACATTTTCTAAGTCCAGGTTTCATTGTGTTCTCTCCACCATGTTCCACACTGTAGCGGTAAGCAGAAGAACAGACAGTCATTGAGGGATACACCTGAACTCACACACACACACACACACACACACACACACACACACACACACACACAAACACACACACACACATACAAACTGTAAGTATATACATTTGTCCAAGTGTGTGTGTGTGTGTGTGTGTCCAGTGTGTGTGTGTCCAGTGTGTGTGTGTGTGTGTTTGTCCAGTGTGTGTGTGTGCGTGTGTGTCCAGTGTGTGTGTATGTGTGTGTGTGTGTGTGTGTGTCCAGTGTGTGTGTGTGTCCATTGTGTGTGTGTGTACAATGTGTGTGTGTGTGTCTTGTGTGTGTGTGTGTGTGTCCAGTGTGAGTGTGTGTGTGTCCAGTGTGTGTGTTTGTCCAGTATGTGTGTGTGTGTGTGTGCGCGTCCTTTGTGTGTATGTGTCCACACACACTGGACAAACACACACAGGACAAACACACACACACACCGGACACACACACACACACTGGACACACACACACACTGGACACACACACACACACACACACAGACACACACTGCACACACACACACACACACACACACACACACACACACACACACACACACACACACACACACACACACACACACACACACACACACACAACACACACACACACACACACACACACACACACACACACACACACACACACACACACACACACACACAGTCTTTATATAACTTAGTCCAAGTGGTGGTCAGAATGTTTGTCTTAACTAGCCTGATAACTCCAACATGTCTGATATGAACATTGACATAAACCCTCTACATACTTGAGTTTCTCCAGTCTGCAGTGTGGATCCTCCAGTCCAGCAGAGAGCAGTCTGACTCCTGAGTCTCCTGGGTGATTGTAGCTCAGGTCCAGCTCTCTCAGGTGTGAGGGGTTTGACTTCAGAGCTGAGACCAGAGAAGCACAGCCTTCCTCTGTGACTAGACAGCCTGACAGCCTGCAAAGAGTCAAATCATATTAAAACCACACTGCTATTCTTTGGTGGTCAAAATAGTGGCAGTATATTTTTTTCAACATATTCAGATACATCAGTGTCCTGAAACCTGCCATATCTATTCATAAATGAATTGATGTATCATTACTAGAAATTATTATAATATTGCTTGTAGATAGAAAAATGTATAGTACAAATATTTGAGTTGACTGACCAGAGCAGTTTAAAAAGCAGTATCATTCAAAAGACAGACAGTGAGGTATCCGATTTAGATTGTATTGAGTATACAGTCCACACCATATCTATTTTGACAGTGAAGCTAACATTTTAAAGTAAGTGTTAGACTTGTCCTGTGAACACTACGAGCGACAAGAAACCTCAAGAGAGATCAACCACAGAAAACTCCAGAAAACACGTCTCCTAGACCAATTCTAGGTGTGTTGTGTCCTTCATGTCTGGGCCACAAGGACAAAACCATCGATGCCATTCTTTGTGATGCACCTGATTGTTTTAATGGTGGGATTGATATGAGTGGATGCCAACCGGACGATTCAACAGTGAAGATTTTCACACACAGCTGTCTCAACAACCTTTTTCAGCCAAAAACCGGGAGTTTTTCTCACATGAGGGAATGTCTTAAGATAAGACTTGCTCTATGTCAGATCTAAAAGGCCCTGAATGGAACATCCCTGCCTGGGTACGCACTGGAAGAGGAAGTCTGTGGGCCAGATGATTTGAAAGTCATACGAATCTCTTCAGTAGCGTAGAGTCCAGACTCCAAAGTGGCAATTTTAGGTTGTTCTGAATACAATAGCTCAAATGCCACCCAATCTGTTAGTTCGTATGTATTTTCAAACGCTTGCACAGAGGTCAACTATTTTGTGCCTGTCTTTAGCTTCAAGTGGCCAGATTGGTTTAAGGTGCTTGATATGATGAATAAAGTGCAACAGTTTTTCCACCATCGTGAACATTTACGAAGATGGTCCCTTCTGTTCTCAAGACAAAACTTGGACTTATCGGCAAGAAGGTTGATCTATCATCGAAAAGAAAACATGCAAAACCTTGAAGGCCATGGAGAGCCAGCGTGGAAGAGGCAACGTCTGACTCCCTCACTGCTTGAAGACGGGGATTTGGAGACTGATGGGGGTGTCGGGTTACAAAAGGCCCCTGAAAAGGAGAAAAATTATGATTATTATAATAATTCTACATATAAACATGTATTGTTTAGTAAGGTGCAGTATTGTGTAATAATAATGTTTATGATCCATATATAGGTTTAGTAGTAAACATTAGTGTCATAGTTTAATATTCAATATTGTTTAGTGAACTTTAATAACTTGTATATAAATGCTTCCATTTCTGTAGCAACATTTTAGAAGAAAATAAAAGGTTTGAAAGAAAATTGCATTTCCCTTCAATGAATTACAGCTCTCTCTCACTTTCTCCGTCCCTCCCCTATCTATCTATCTATCTATCTATCTATCTATCTATCTATCTATCTATCTATCTATCTATCTATCTATCTATCTATCTATCTATCTATCTATCTATCTATCTATCTATCTATCTATCTATCTATCTATCTATCTATCTATCTATCTATCTATCTATCTATCTATCTATCTATCTATCTATCTATCTATCTATCTATCTATCTATCTATCTATCTATCTATCTATCTATCTATCTATCTATCTATCTATCTATCTATCTATCTATCTATCTATCAATCTATCTAATCTATCTATCTATCTATCTATCTATCTATCTATCTATCTATCTATCTATCTATCTATCTATCTATCTATCTATCTATCTATCTATCTATCTATCTATCTATCTATCTATCTATCTATCTATCTATCTATCTATCTATCTATCTATCTATCTATCTATCTATCTATCTATCTATCTATCTATCTATCTATCTATCTATCTATCTATCTATCTATCTATCTATCTATCTATCTATCTATCTATCTATCTATCTATCTATCTATCTATCTATCTATCTATCTATCTATCTATCTATCTATCTATCTATCTATCTATCTATCTATCTATCTATCTATCTATCTATCTATCTATCTATCTATCTATCTATCTATCTATCTATCTATCTATCTATCTATCTATCTATCTATCTATCTATCTATCTATCTATCTATCTATCTATCTATCTATCTATCAATCTATCCGGGAATGTCCGGGAGGCGTCCGAGGATGGAATGTCCAGTGGATGTCTCAGTCAATAAAAAACTAAAAAGGTAATTGTATTCTTAAAGATGTCCCGTTTTACTGCTGACCTAAACAGATCCATTTGACCCCATAAAAGAGCGTCCGTGGGATGTCTCAGTCAACCAAGAAAAAAGACCCAGAGGACCAGAAGGCCTGAAGACATACATCTTAAAGAGACTCCTTGAATAATTTATTCCTCATGGAGCATTTTGAAGGTGAGTTGAATTTTCAATATGATGAAGGCTTTTATATCTAACTATGAATATATATATATTTATATATATATATAATTTATGTTGTATATTATAAATGAATGTTTTTAATAATGTATTGTATAAAATGATATAGTATATAATGAATGAGATGTTGTGTTATTGATTTTTTTAAACGAGAATGGACTCTACCTACATATGTATATATCCTTCTGTTTATACCAAACAAATGTCAATTTTATGTGACATGTCTCAAGGTGTCTCAGAACCCATGAAAGTCTCTACTCAAGAGTGGACCACTGGCTCCACCTAGTGGATGTACAGCTACATCACAGTTATAGAAAAATTACTAGTCAATTGATCATGTGTGTGTGCGTGTGTGTGTGTGTGCGTGTGTGTGTGTGTGTGTGTGTGTGTGTGTGTGTGTTTGTGTGTATCTAGAATGTTAGTATAATATTATATAAATATCTACCTACATATGTATTTATCCTACTGTTTTTACCAAACAAATTTCTATTTTATGTGAAGTGTCTAATCAAGAGATGACCACTGGCTCCACCTAGTGGATGTTCAGTTACATCACAGTTGTAGAAATAAATTACCCAGCACGATAGTATACTATTCTATATCCCTCTCTCAATGGATAACAATTCACTCAATGGATAACAATGAGTTTTTAAATATTTAACAGTATTTCAATATTTGGTTTTTGCAGACATTTTAAGACTGGATGACATACAATTTTCAGGTAATTAATATAATTATTTTATTTATTTGTTTTTTTTAAGGGGATAGATCAGTTTAATATTGCAGATAGATTGTATCTTCCATCAATGTAATTGTCTGCATCACTTCCAGTCCCCCATGTTTTATATATATACACACACACACACACACACACACACACATATTTACATTTACCTCATTTAGCAGACGCTCTTATCCAGAGTGAGTGCATACATTATTTTATTTTTTTCTCAATACTGGCCCCCCGTGGGAATCGAACCCACAACCCTGTCTTTGCAAACGCCATGCTCTACCAACTGAGCTACATCCCTGCCGGCCATTCCCTCCCCTACCCTGGACGACGCTGGGCCAATTGTGAGCTGCCCCATGGGTCTCCCAGTCGCGGCTGGCTACGACAGAGCCTGGATTTGAACCAGGATCTCTAGTAGACCACTGCGCCACTCAGGGGATAATACACATACACATACATATACACATATATACATATATATACATATATACACACATACAGTGAGGGAAAAAGGTATTTGATCCCCTGCTGATTTTGTGATTGACAGTTATTTTGTGTTTCTTCCATTTGCGAATAATCTCACCAACTGTTGTCACCTTCTCTGTGGTCCTCTGTAGCTCAGCTGGTAGAGCACGGCGCTTGTAACGCTAAGGTAGTGGGTTCGATCCCCGGGACCACCCATACACTAAATAAATGTATGACTGTAAGTCGCTTTGGATAAAAGCGTCTGCTAAATGGCATATTATATTATATTATTATTCTCACCAAGCTGCTTGGCGATGGTTTTGTAGCCCATTCCAGCCTTGTGTAGGTCTACAATCTTGTCCCTGACATCCTTGGAGAGGTCTTTGGTCTTGGCCATGGTGGAGAGTTTGGAATCTGATTGATTGATTGCTTCTGTGGACAGTTGTCTTTTATACAGGTAACAAACTGAGAATGTGTACTTCCTAATATAAAAGGCTTATCAGGACTGATAAGAAGACAGGATGAAGTAGCATGCTGTGTCTCAACTAACAATGTTATGCAGACTTTCTTTAGATAAGGTGAAGGCTTCTCTGCCAGACCTACCAGGAGAATCAGGACATTTTCTGCGACTTGGAGACTATGTGGTGGTAAAGGATTAAGGAAGTCATTGATGGACAACACCCAAGTGGGAAGGTTAGTAATAGGTGTTGATGGCTACCTTGATGGAGGGCCAAGTAAGAGAGAGAGATTCCTAGATCTATATGTACCATTGTAGGACTTTTCTAACGCAAAGGAGGAAGGTGGCACCGCTTCGGCGGAGCATTGTTTTGTTTTGTCTGTGTGTTTTTGCATCAGAGACTATTGGTACGCTGACAGAAGGATACACTCCACAGAGAGATGGTGATAAAAGGAGAAGGACTCTGCATGATCATAGAACTAGTGAAGGAAGAAGGTTCATGCATCATCACACAGTCTACACCAACGGAGGTATGGATAGCGGGGAGATTGAACAGGTATCATGTCAACCAATGCTACAGATTGCTACGAGGAAACTGGCGATCTGGAGATGATAGTAGGTATATACACTGCTAAAGTGATAGTATTGAGAATGCATTGAGATAATGATCTCTATTTATTTTCAGGATGAGGAAAGTCATAATTGAATTATGAATGTTTATAATGTATGTTACAGTTTTTCTCCATTGGTTTGGCTCATTTCTTGAAACAGAAATTACATTCTCAAAACTCTAAGATCATTTGGCAAAACAGTCTTACAGTTCAGCACAACACTATAGCTCACTTGCAAAAGCTCATATCTCTCCTAAAACTGTTCACTCATGCTTCAAAACTAAATTCCTTTCCCATATAAGGAGTCAGTGCCACGAAAATGGCAAAGATCCTTCTCAATTGCTTTGGCTCATTTCTTGAAACAGACCGGACGTTCTCAACACTCTTGGTGCTTTAGCCAAAATAACGTGGATGGTTCGGCACAACACCATGGTTCACCTGCAAAAGCTCATACCTCTCCCAAAACAGTTCACGCATGTGTCAAAACTAAATTTCCTTCTCATTTAAACAGTCAGTGCCCCCAAAATGCTTCGTCCCTTTGGCATTGTGTAAGCACTGCAAGTCAAAATGTTTAGATGTTTTGTCACTATGGCAGAGGACCATTGAAATATCCCTCATGTCCACCTTTCAGTCTTAGCCCTTCATTGACAATGGTTACTGTACTGTTTTTTGTCTAGCTAACAGAATACAATTGTGTATAAAACTGAAAAAAATAAATAGGATTTTAGGGTAAGAGTAGCCTCCAAGGTTTGACATCACACATTGCACTCATACTGCCAAGGAAATTGTAACCATTATCATTCACACACATAAAGTAACTTCCATACATCAGAGTAAAAAGAAAATGTATACAGCATAATATACTGTAATATAAACACACAAACAAAAAACAATGAAAATTATATGCAGCCTACAGTGCTGTAAATAAAGCTGGAGTTTCACAACTAACAGTTCTTCACTGGTCGCTGTCCTCACCCTCCTGGCCATCCACACGCTGCTGTCTGTCTGGCCACAGATTCTCGTCCACATCACAGCGTATATTCTCCCTTGCGATGCAACGAGGGAAGAAACGGCGTGCATGTCGCAACCATCCCCTACACTGATCTCCTGTAATATCCTCACACGCAGCGTCCATTGCATGGAGCAGGGACCTCTGATCTTGAGCCCGATGCTCATACACTCTCCACCTCCAAGCGGAGAAATACTCCTCAATAGGATTGAGGAAAGGAGAGTAAGGTGGTAGGAACACCATGACCATCCTTGGATGAGTAGTGAACCAGGCCCTGATGAGCGGGCCACGGTGGAAATTCACATTGTCCCATACAATGACATATTGTGGTAGGTGAGGCCCTACGAGACCGCTCTCATTTTCAGGGATCAAATCAACATGAAGGCGGTCCAAGAAGATGAGGAGCTTCTGTGTATTGTATGGGCCAAGACTGGGGATGTGAGTGGCCACACCATTCTCCGATATGGCAGCACACATAGTTATATTGCCCCCTCGCTGGCCTGGGACATCCACCATGGCCCGGTGGCCAATAATATTACGGCCACGTCTTCGGCCCTTGGCCAGGTTGAAGCCAGCTTCATCCACAAACACGAGGATGTGATGGGTCTCGTTTCCTTCCAATGCCATTATTCTCTACAATAGCGTAAAAAAAGAAAACATCAAATCAGTCATACAGAAGAGTCATACACTACAGTTACAGACAATTACATAGGAATGTTCTATGTTCTCCACAAGTTCAATATACTACTGGCCACTACTCCAGTGGTTCCAAACCTGGGGTACATGTACCCCTATGCAGAGGTACTACAGGGGGTATTTGACAGAAAGGGGAGGGGGGAAATCATCAATGACTAGACTTACTGAAATGTTACAGTAAAACCCACAGTATTAGATAGATTTACATGGGAGGCACTAATTGCAGCTCTTTGACCCCTTTTCTTATTGTATGTTATATTCTTCAAAATAAGGATTATAATGATAATTGCATCATACAGTAAGCTGCAGTTTTTAGGCGAAATGTTGAAGTCAGATAAATCAAAAACTTCCATACCTGGATTACCTGGATACACAAATCAGGTAAAGTGGGTACTGAAGCCAAAAAAGTTTGGGAACCACTGCTTAATTGTAAAAATGTTATAATGATGGACAACCAGTAACTGACTTACATGTACATACTGGTACCGCAGCTCTTTCACTCTATCAGAGTTCCTCTCAAATGGTACCCTGTAAATTTGCTTCATTGTCATCTGATGCTTCTTCAATATCCGGTCTATTGTGGAGATGCTTATAGAGTTGACATTTTGGAATATGGCATTGTCTTGTAGGATTGCAGCGCGGATCTGTCTCAATGTGATGGCATTATTTGCCATCACCATGTTACAGATCTCTTGTTCTTGTTGTTCATTGAGAAGTTTTCCTCTGCCACCTGTGCAAGGTTGTCGTCCAATCCTAGATATAGAAGTCAAAGGACAACACTCCATTCGTAATGTATACCTTATGTATTCCTTACAGAATGAGTTACCTATGTAATTGTATTGTTGTTTTACTTACAGTAACTTTACCACAATTCTAATGCATCACTGCACAGTGACTGGAATACTACTGTAAACTGTATCATCAATACTGTAGAAAATAAACTATTCCATAGTTTATTTTCTCCAATGTTTTTCTTGTCATTTTTAGTATCATAACATCCCATTGAGGTAAGATATTACTGTAGGCCTATCACACACACACACTAAATGAATAGGTAAATATGTAAATAAATATATTTCTTGCTCTATGCACAGTGTCCTGTCCTATACAACATATAATTCCATCATTGACTGACTACATACCTGTTTTCCCTGCGAAAGGTTTGGATGATGGAGGAGACTGTTGAGCGAGGCACATTAGGCTGCACTCGGCGACCTGCCTCCGCCATTGTGAGGCCATGGTTGATGACATGGTCTATAATTGTGGCCCGAATTTCATCCGGGACAGCATGGTGTCTTCGTGCTCCTCGGCCTCTTCCCCCTATTCCACCACCACGCACCCTTACTCCTCCTCCTCCTCTTCTTCTTCCTCTTCCTCGAGCAGGCAGTTGCCCTTGTTCATTTACTTGGCCAGGTGCCTCCATGTTCAGAAATTGTACTGGTCCTGCATGGTCAAGCTCTTTACATACATGTTTGGCAGCATTCACAGTCATGGACAGCACCTGTCAGGTAACTAAACATACTGTTTGATTGGTCATCTGAGATGTGTGAAACTCCTCCTTCGTTAGTCAAGTTCTAGTTTCACCTGACTGTCAATTGCTGTAATAAATTTATCAAATGTTCCAAGGGATTCATATATGGTATTCATGGTATTATGTTCTTGACTAATTTTGACAATTGAACAGACTATTGTGCATGTGATGACTTATACAATGAAATGACGCTGACACGTTTTGGAGCGAACAACCATTAGACTGAGAATCAACAATCAGTTTAGATCAACAAGATCTATTCACTTGGAAATTGTGCTAAATGTAGGCTACCTGTACTTAATCATTTGCAAAGATGTACTGAGACATTGAGACATGTACTTAGACATTTGCAATTTGATGAAATGAATGAGAAATTCAATTCTGTTGTGAACAATTGCCAAGTGGTTTGGAGGTTTGTCCATGTAGTTTTGAGAATGTAATTTCTGTTTCAAGAAATGAGCCAAACCAATGGAGAAAAACTGTAATATAAGTATACATTCTCAAAGTTGTAATGGGTGATTAAGTTGAGAGTTTTCATTTTCAGTGATAAGGATAAAGTGAATAAGAATTGTCATTTTAAATTTGGTTGAGTTCAGTAATTTGGTTGGTTATAATTGATAAGATTAATGAGTGATTTAAGTGAAGTATTAGTATGTATTAGTACAGAAATGTTTTCTATAGATATTATGGGTTTAAACAGTGATACATTAAGGTCATGTCTTAGGATACATTTATATGATTTATTGAATAGACATTGTTGACTCATACTGTTTGAAACATGGAAGTTAAGGTGAGGATTGTGAATGAAATCATGAATATGTTGATTAATTGGGTTAAAGTATTAACATATTAGTAATGATATAGATTTGAAGTATGGAGTGATATTGATATGGATGTTTAGAGTGGTAAATATCTATGTTGATAGGCAAGTACTTAATTGGTTCCTATCACGGGGTTATGATATTTTCATATGATGTGAATTTGGTTGAATGATTAAAGCAGGAATAGTCTAGGGATGTGATGATGTAACAGGGAGTGATAATAGAGTGTTATAATGTGTATGTTATATTAGGTATATTAGGAGGACAAAGGCGGAGTTTAACATTGTATATTTTAACAATCATGAGTTTTTAAGAATTGGGTCTGAGATGATAATCATTAGCATTGGATGCTATTATATTAAGATTAGGAGGATATGGTAATTTGAATGCTATTGAAGTCTTTTCAAAGTTTCTTCAGTGGTAATTCCATAGGAACATGGATGGCAAGTATTATAGTATTTATTGTAGCAATATTTATTGGGTGTTGTTTTCCAATTTTTCGGGGATTGATTTTAAGATCTGTACAAACGAATGGGAATGTTAGATTGGAATTGTATGACATGGAATTAAGGTTTACAGGAAGAAGAGGTGGACAGATGGCGATCTCAGTGGATCAGATGGATCCCCCAGGTGACCAGTGATAAGCTTGGGGGTCCTCTGACAGCGCATGGATGAGGAAGACGGATGTTTTTGTTATTTTTATATTAATGTGTTCAGATTATAGTTTCATGTAATTTTGTAATGGTTATGTAGAATTGTTTTGTATGGATGATGTCATGATGGTCACAATTTATTTCTATGGATGTTTCTTTTTTTAGCGTGTATCATAAAAAGGGGTCATTTTAAAAGAGGGGATGTCTATGTGGCATTTTTCCTTATATATAAAAAGAAGGTTTTGACTACATAGATTATTAGCATGAATATATAGTAGTTAATTATGTGTCTATCTTTTACTCAGACTGAGTTTATAGAGGTTTGAGAGGTTTGATATTGCATAAGATAGATGACTGGGAATTTATACCTTTGTTGATTAAATATATGGAGAATCAGGTTGGATTCAGGTATGAAAGGTTGAAGGGGTCAATTCTCAGTTATCTAGCATAGTTTAGGATCTAGTCAGAGATATACAGTGGGGGAAAAAAGTATTTAGTCAGCCACCAATTGTGCAAGTTCTCCCACTTAAAAAGATGAGAGGCCTGTAATTTTCATCATAGGTACACGTCAACTATGACAGACAAATTGAGAAAAGAAAATCCAGAAAATCACATTGTAGGATTATTAATGAATTTATTTGCAAATTATGGTGTAAAATAAGTATTTGGTCACCTACAAACAAGCAAGATTTCTGTCTCTCACAGACCTGTAACTTCTTCTTTAAGAGGCTCCTCTGTCCTCCACTCGTTACCTGTATTAATGGCACCTGTTTGAACTTGTTATCAGTATAAAAGACACCTGTCAACAACCTCAAACAGTCACACTCCAAACTCCACTATGGCCAAGACCAAAGAGCTGTCAAAGGACACCAGAAACAAAATTGTAGACCTGCACCAGGCTGGGAAGACTGAATCTGCAATAGGTAAGCAGCTTGGTTTGAAGAAATCAACCGTGGGAGCAATTATTAGGAAATGGAAGACATACAAGACCACTGATAATCTCCCTCGATCTGGGGCTCCATGCAAGATCTCACCCTGTGGGGTCAAAATGATCACAAGAACGGTGAGCAAAAATCCCAGAACCACACGGGGGGACCTAGTGAATGACCTGCAGAGAGCTGGGACCAAAGAAACAAAGCCTACCATCAGTAACACACTACGCCGCCAGGGACTCAAATCCTGCAGTGCCAGACGTGTCCCCCTGCTTAAGTCAGTACATGTCCAGGCCCGTCTGAAGTTTGCTAGAGTGCATTTGGATGATCCAGAAGAGGATTGGGAGAATGTCATATGGTCAGATGAAACCAAAATATAACTTTTTGGTAAAAACTCAACTCGTCGTGATTGGAGGACAAAGCATGCGGAGTTGCATCCAAAGAACACCATACCTACTGTGAAGCATGGGGGTGGAAACATCATGCTTTGGGGCTGTTTTTCTGCAAAGGGACCAGGACGGCTGATCTGTGTAAAGGAAAGAATGAATGGGGCCATGTATCGTGAGATTTTGAGTGAAAACCTCCTTCCATCAGCAAGGGCATTGAAGATGAAACGTGGCTGGGTCTTTCAGCATGACAATGATCCCAAACACACCGCCAGGGCAACGAAGGAGTGGCTTCGTAAGAAGCATTTCAAGGTCCTGGAGTGGCCTAGCCAGTCTCCAGATCTCAACCCCATCGAAAATCTTTGGAGGGAGTTGAAAGTCTGTGTTGCCCAGCGACAGCCCCAAAACATCACTGCTCTAGAGGAGATCTGCATGGAGGAATGGGCCAAAATACCAGCAACAGTGTGTGAAAACCTTGTGAAGACTTACAGAAAACGTTTGACCTGTGTCATTGCCAACAAAGGGTATATAACAAAGTATTGAGAAACTTTTGTTATTGACCAAATACTTATTTTCCACCATAATTTGCAAATAAATTCATAAAAAATCCTACAATGTGATTTTCTGGATTTTTTTTTCTCATTTTGTCTGTCATAGTTGACGTGTACCTATGATGAAAATTACAGGCCTCTCTCATCTTTTTAAGTGGGAGAACTTGCACAATTGGTGGCTGACTAAATACTTTTTTCCCCCACTGTATGTACTACAGAGGGGGAATATTGTATTTTATATGAATTTATGGGGGATAAGTAATTTTAATTACCAAAAAAAGAACAAAAAAAAGTGGATTGATATGATGTTTTTTATGGTATAATGATGTCATGTCATAGTATTGTGAAAGTAAAGAGTTAGTAGATAATGGGTTTGGAGTCAGGAAGTCTACATTCCATTATGTCAAAGGAGATTACTGATGTTTAGGGTAATAACAACAGAGAAAGGGATGGTTGCCAGATGTATGTGAAAGGGAGTATAACCAAGAGTATAAAGGAGGTTAGATCTGTATGTGTGGGGAGTTCAACTGACGAATGGCAAAGCCATGTCCGTTTGTTAGATGAACCCACGAGCTCGTGATTTAATAAATACTTGGTATAAAATCTCCACAGAATGTCTAAGTAAATTCTTGCATCTTGAACTTCTCAATACCAGAAACTCATCATAACACTGGGTGACGATGTATGGTCCTTTTAGCTCTGAACCTTCTTCCGTCACTAGGGTCTAGGATCATGCATTTATCAACATGGCCCTTCTCCATTTATCAACATGGCTCTGTGGAGTGGGTCCTTCTCCATTTATCAACATGGCTCTGTGTAGTGAGTCCTTCTCCATTTATCAACATGGCTCTGTGGAGTTTGTCCTTCTCCATTTCTCAACATGGCTCTGTGGAGTGTGTCCTTCTCCATTTCTCAACATGGCTCTGTGGAGTGTGTCCTTCTCCATTTCTCAACATGGCTCTGTGGAGTGTGTCCTCCTGGCAGCGTACCAATAGGGAAGTTGAGAATTCCTGCTGCAAAGACACACAGACACAGACAGACACAAAATAAAACAATGCTCCGCAGTGGCGATGTCATCTTCCTTCTCTGGGTTGGCACACTCCTACAGTGGGATAGATGCAGGTATCTCTCTCTGGTACTTTCCCCTCCATAGAGGTAACCAGCAACACCTAGTACTGACCTCCCCACCTAGGTTTTGTCCACACTGACCTTCCTGTCATTGGATCCTCACCAATTCAGGAAACTCCATCAAAGTCAAGCCTCTCATTAAAACATATATACTTTTCCACTACACTCTAAAATAACCTCACGCTCTCCATACCACTCCTTGATATTATATGATTGGCATTGATGTACGGAACCACAATATAATGTTATATCAAAGCTTATTATCCAAACTTATATCAAATGATCATAAACACATTCATATAATTTATTATGCACCCTTTCAGATTAAAATGACTTCCTGCTCTTTGTTCATAAAATAGCCCATGTTGTTCCATGTACCTCGATGCCATCTGGTGAACAAAAAATGGTGGCATTGAGTTGACTTAAAAGGTCTCTTCCCATTAACGCCATAGGAGTTGCAGCACTTCCTATACATGAATATTGAAAAATAATATCCTCCAAATCAATTTGTAATGGGAGAGATATAGGATCAATTTGTAATGGGAGAGATATAGGATCAATTTGCATAGTTCCACTAATTCCGATAGACTGGACTTTCTGATTACTTAAAGGACACCTTCAATCTTGTTGCCTTAAACATGACATAGTTGCCCCTGTATCTATTAGAAATGGAATTATTTTACCAGATACACATAAACTTAACTGTGGTATATCTAATGGGCTAACCGAAATATGCAATTGTGGTGCATTGTTCACGTGTTTAACCTCCTCCCTGCCTATCAGCGTTGTGGTGCATTGATCATGTGTTTAACCTCCTCCCTGCTTATCGGTGTTGTGGTGCATTGATCATGTATTTAACCTCCTCCCTGCTTATCGGTGTCGTTGTGCATTGATCATGTGTTTAACCTCCTCCCTGCTTATCGGTGTCGTGGTGCATTGATCATGTGTTTAACCTCCTCCCTGCTTATCGGTGTTGTATGTCATTGTCCCCATAATAGATTACCCTGCCTTCTCCTCTCTAGGTGTATTCTGGGAATTAGGGTGCGGTTGGGCAGGAGTCCAATTTCCCCTCTCTCTATCTCCATATCTTCGTCTCTCCTCATCCTGTATTCTAACGTTACAGTCTCCAACCCAATGTCCCCAGTGTTGACAATAATTGCAAGTATCCCTGTCTCTGTTAAAGCTCCTTCTTCCTCCTCTGGAATTACCATTGGACCTTCCTCTACCTCCATAATAATCCTTCCCCTGCTTCAACCAAAAATTACATAATTTTATTTGCTAATCTATTGTTTAAATCGACATTTTGGTTTTGTTTGATTATTGTAAATATCATTTGATATTCATTTTCCACACACTCTCTAGTATATCTAATTTTTTCAGTGTTTATTCGTCCTGTATGACCTCTAAACCTTCTTCCTGCCGTGTCTAAAGCTCTACCAAACCTTTGGATCCACAATGGACCTGCATTCCTCACACCACCGTTTGGTCTCAAAGTTATCATATATTTTGACCTGATTTTAGGATTTTATGTATTTTTTTGCCTAACCCCCATAAGATTATATAAATAACCAATCATATATGTCACTGTCCTCTTCTACGTCTTCCCCTGTACTAGAAGCTGGAGGCTGAATAGAGTTCGCTAACTGTGGATATAACCAATCATATTGTCACTATCCTCTTCTACGTCTTCCCCTGTACTAGAAGCTGGAGGCTGAATGGAGTTCGCTAACTGTGGATATAACCAATCATATTGTCACTATCCTCTTCTACGTCTTCCCCTGTACTAGAAGCTGGAGGCTGAATAGAGTTCGCTAACTGTGGATATAACCAATCATATTGTCACTGTCCTCTTCTACGTCTTCCCCTGTACTAGAAGCTGGAGGCTGAATAGAGTTCGCTAACTGTGGATATAACCAATCATATTGTCACTATCCTCTTCTACGTCTTCCCCTGTACTAGAAGCTGGAGGCTGAATAGAGTTCGCTAACTGTTGCACAAATTGCACAATAATGATCCATTGATGGATTTTCTTATGTAGTCTATTGTTTTCTCTGTATTGAACCTGCCTGCCACCCACCCGCCTGGGGACTGTGGGTTATGAGACAACCCCCGCATCACTAGCTTGCATGTTCTGCAGCCTTGTAGAGATAGGGAGGGGATGACTGGGAGGCAGGTTGGCATTTTTTGTCATGAATCCTGCCCTGGAGGCAGTTCTGCAAAGTGGTCACTAGCTGGCACAGGCATAAAGTAATAATATCTGATTTTAATGCTAACCTTAACCTCACTGCTAATCCTTACCTTAAATTAAGACCATAAAACAAAATTATTTTCCACAAATGTTTACGATATAGCCAATTTTGACTTTGCAGCTGGCATATCTAGAGGAAATCGTGCAGTTCTGCCTCCACGTCAAGATTCATGACAAAACGTCAACCTGTGACTGGGAGAGGACAATGTAAAATCGATAATGAAATTGTTTAACTTGCTTTTTCTTGTTTACAGTATGTTTTATTATGAAAAGTACAATATATCCATGTACAATTGTACAGTTATGGAGCATATGTCCATGTACAATTATACAATTAGTTTTTCAACATAAAATATATGCAACAAATTATCACATAGGTATTTCAACAATGTTATTGTAAGAGTTTAAATGTTTAAACAGAGGATACATCTAAAACAGTATAAAACAAGTGCAGTATGTTCTGAGTATGTTACCTTAACGTCAACTCATGACGTCCCACTATAACTTCATGGGAGTCTAGTGGAAAGACTGCATGTTGCTTTGGGTGGATTCATCAACATTTGCAGAATATTCCTGTAATGTCAGATGGCATCTTGTCAGACGGCAACAGCCTAGTCGGCTGCAGACACTCATAAGGAGTTCAAGTAGTTTATTTGCCATTTGCAGGTATTAAAAGTAATACATACATTGTAATTCCTTGTTGGAGCTCATATAGGACAGTACATACCAGTGGAGGCTGCTGAGGGGAGGACGGCTCATAATAATGGCTGGAACGGAGCCAATTAAATGGCATCAAAAACATGGAAACCATGGAAACCATGTATTTGATGTATTTGATACCATTCCACTCAATCCCCTCCAGCCATTACAAGCCTGTCCTCCCCAACTAAGGTCTCACCAACCTCCTGTGGTACGTACACACAAACAGTAAAATATATCATAAGAACATCAATAAAACATGCAAAGTTGTAAAAGATCATAAAAGGAAAAAAAAATTCAGTGATGTTCTAAAAGTCTGATGGAAACAGTTTAGGTTGCTTGATTTAACAGGCAGATAGAACTGGGATAGAAGCTGTTCTGGAACCTGGGATCCAGAAACTGCCTAGCAACCACTGGTCCTCACTAGACTGGTGCCCTGCATGTCTATTTGTTCATTGGAGTTTATCAGGTTTTGAAGTGATGTCTGTGTTTGTTGGACACTTAGTGCTGGAATGAGGAGTCTGTTTGTTTCCAATTCTATCAGAAATGATGGTCCTCATTTGAAGGTCCTGTGTCAAGGTCCTCACTATTATAGGAAGATGTGTGAGTGTGTGTCCAGTGTGTGTGTATCCAGAGTGTGTGTGTGTGTCCAGTGTGTGTGTGTGTGTGTGTCCAATATGTGTGTGTCTCCTGTGTGTGCGTCCAGTGTGTGTGTTTGCGTCCAGTGTGTGTGTGTCCAGTGTGTGTGTCTCCTGTGTGTGTGTGTCCAGCATGTGTGTGTGTCCGGTGTGTGTGTATCCAGTGTGTGTGTGTTCAGTGTGTGTGTGTGTTTGTCCAGTGTGTGTGTATGTGTGTGTACCCAGTATGTGTGTCCAGTTTGTGTGTGTGTGTGTGAGTGCGTGTCCGGTGTGTGTGTGTGTCCGGTGTGTGTGTGTGTCCAGTGTGAGTGTGTGTGTGTGTGTCCAGTGTGTGTCTGTGTCCAGTGTGTGGCAAGTGTTTGTGTGTCCAGTGTGTGTCCGGTGTGTGTGTCCAGTGTGTGTGTCCAGTGTGTGTGTGTCCAGTGTGTGTGTGTCCAGTGTGTGTGTGTCCAGCATGTGTGTGTCCAATGTGTGTGTGTGTGTCTGTGTGTGTGTGTGTGTGTGTGTGTGTGTGTGTGTGTGTGTGTGTGTGTGTGTGTGTGTGTGTGTGTGTGTGTGTGTGTGTGTGTGTGTGTGTCCAGTGTGTGTCCAGTGTGTGTGTGTGTCGTTTGTGTGTGTGTGTGTCCGGTGTGTGTGTGTGTCCAGTGTGTGTGTGTGTGTGTCCGGTGTTTGTGTGTGTGTGTCCGGTGTTTGTGTGTGTGTCCAGTGTGTGTGTGTCCAGTGTATGTGTCCAGTGTGTGTGTGTGTGTGTGTATGTGTCCAGTGTGTGTGTGTGTGTGTCCAGTGTGTATGTGTGTGTCCAGTGTGTATGTGTGTGTGTCCAGTGTGTGTGTGTGTGTCCAGTGTGTGTGTCCAGTGTGTGTGTGTGTGTGTCAGTGTTACCAAGGTTATTATTTACAGGGACACTGAGGAGTCAACATGAACCCAAAACCCTGGATAGAGGGACTCAGTGAATGTGGAGTGGAATGTGTACAGGTGGGTCAGTGTGTCAGAGGAGACTCTGTAGAAGGACAGAGTGCCGGCTGGCCAGTCCAGATACACTCCTACTCTGTGGGAGCTGGAGGAGGGGACGTCTATGGTAGTGGATTTATTATTGTGCCAGGCAGAGTAACTGTTGTCAGAGCAGATCAGACTCCAGGACTTGTCATTACATCCAATCCAACAGTCATCACCCCTTCCTCTCCTGCTGATTCCTTTATATGCCACTCCTATAACAGCCTCTCTCCCACTCCACTCTACCTCCCAGTAACAGCGCCCAGTCAGACCCTCTTTACACAGCACCTGTCCACAGTCCTTAAATCTCTCTGGGTGATCAGGAAACGGCTGCTCCTCTCTCCTACATGTCACCTTTCTGTTCTCCTCAGACAGAGAGAGGAGTCTGTTTACTGTGTTTGGGTCCAGTGTGAGATCACAGACATCTGATGGATGAAACCAGACACAATATTAGAAATCATCATCATTCACATTAGAATGTTAACTCACTTTTCACTAATTAATTTAATGTAGATGTTTCTAGGTATCAAAAGGAGAAGTTTAGGTAGCTTGAGATTTGTTCAATGATCATATGTTATACTGTATGGTAATACAAAAAACACACTTATTCCAATTGATTACACACACACATTGTCACGATCGTCATAATGAGTGGACCAAGGCGCAGCGTGATATGCGTACATTCTTTTAATGTGTACTTTATACAATGCAACAAAACAACAAAACGATAACGATACGTGAAGTCCAAGTTTAAACACCAAAACAAACCTTACACGGAACAAGATCCCACAAATGACAAGTGCCAAACAGGCTGCCTAAGTATGGTTCCCAATCAGAGACAACAAGCAACAGCTGACACTCGTTGCCTCTGATTGGGAACCACTCTGGCCAATATAGAAACACACAAACTAGAACCTGAACATAGAACACTAAACATAGAAACTAAACACCCTGGCTCAACATAAAGAGTCCCAGGGCGTGACAGTACCCCCCCCCCCCCCCCCCCCCCCCCCAAAGGCGCGGACTGCGACCGCGCCAACTAAACCCAACAGGGGAGGGGCCGGGTGGGCATTCCGCCTCGGAGGCGGATCCGGCTCCGGGCGTGACCACCACTCTCTAGCTACCCCCCCGTAGCTCTTCTGGTCTGGTCGCTAGCTGGAGTTGGACTGGACATCGGTGGAGCGGATTGCTTAGGCTCCGGTGTGGAGCAGCTGACCGGTGCCGGACCAGGCACCGGTGGAACAGGCACGGGCTGTGCCGGACTGACGACGCGCACCACTGGCTTGGTGCAGGGAGCAGGAACGGGCCGGACCGGGCTGACGACGCGCACCACTGGCCTGGTGCGGGGAGCAGGAACAGGCCGGACCAGGCTGGCGACGCGCACCACTGGCTTGGTGCGGGGAGCAGGAACAGGCCGGACCGGGCTGGCGACGCGCACCACTGGCTTGGTGCGAGGGGCAGGAACAGGCCGGGCCGGGCTGGCGACGCGCACCACTGGCTTGGTGCGACGGGCAGGAACAGGCCGGGCCGGGCTGGCGACGCGCACCACAGGCTTGGTGCGAGGGGCAGGAACAGGCCGGGCCGGGCTGGGAACACGCCCCACTAACTTAGTGCGGGGAGCAGGAACGGGTTGGGCCGTACTGGGAACACGCACCACTAACTTAGTGCGGGGAGCAGGAACGGGCCGGGCCGGACTGTGAACACGCACCACTAAATTAGTGCGGGGAGCAGGAACGGGCCTGACCGTACTGGGAACACACACCACTGGCCTTGTGCGGGGAGCAGGAACGGGTCGGGCCGTACTGGGAACACGCACCACTAAATTAGTGCGGGGAGCAGGAACGGGCCTGACCGTACTGGTGACACACACCACTTGCTTGGTGCGAGGAGCGGGACTGAGTTTCCTCATAAACCTCCGCTCCCTCTGCTGCCTACTCAGTTCCTCTCGCCGTGCCTCTACACTCTCCTTCTCCCTTATCGCCTCCAGTAGTTCCTCCCTCTGACCAACTAACTCCTGCTCCCTCATGACCAATAGCCCCCGTAACCTGGTGGCCTCCTCTCCTATTCTGCAGATTCGCCCTGTAGCTGCCTCCAGCATCCCCGTCGTCCACGCCGTGTGCCCCCCCCAAAAAATGTTTTATTGGGGTTGCCTCTCTCCTGTCCGACGACGGCACTGTTGGCGCCGTACCTCCTCTCTCGCCAGGGCTTTAACTTTTGCCCATGGCCCTTTGCCCGCGAACATGTCCTCCCAGGACCACCATTGGCCCACCTGGGCCATCGCCAACTTCTCCAGCTCCTTACCCGGCGTTTGCTCCTGAACACGCTGCTTGGTCCTGTTTTGGTGGGATCTTCTGTCACGATCGTCATAATGAGTGGACCAAGGCGCAGCGTGATATGCGTACATTCTTTTAATGTGTACTTTATACTATGCAACAAAACAACAAAACGATAACGATATGTGAAGTCCAAGGTTAAACACCAAAACAAACCTTACACAGAACAAGATCCCACAAATGACAAGTGCCAAACAGGCTGACTAAGTATGGTTCCCAATCAGAGACAACAAGCAACAGCTGATACACGTTGCCTCTGATTGGGAACAACCCCGGCCAACATAGAAACACACAAACTAGAACCTGAACATAGAACACAAAACATAGAAACTAACACCCTGGCTCAACATATAATAGTCCCCAGAGCCAGGGCGTGACACACATACACAGACACACACATTGTCAAAGCAACTCTTTGTAAACTTCAGTGTCCCTGATTTGTGCTTCTGTAGAACTACAGCTGATATTTAATATGACCAAGTAAGTAATGATGGTGGTCTTTGACTTTGACTTCACTTGAATTAAGACTTATTCTTAGTCATATTCTTCCCAGCAGTCAACACTCACATTTTCTAAGTCCAGGTTTCATTGTGTTCTCTCCACCATGTTCCACACTGTAGCGGTAAGCAGAAGAACAGACAGTCATTGAGGGATACACCTGAACTCACACACACACACACACACACACACACACACACACACACACACACACACACACACACACACACACACACACACATACACACACACACACAGCATATAACTTTGTCCAAGCGGTGGTAAGAATGTTTGTCTATGTGTGTGTGTGTATGTCCAGTGTGTGTGTGTGTGTGTGTGTGTGTGTGTGGTGTGTGTGTGTGTGTGTGTGTCCAGTGTGTGTGTGTGTGTGTCCTGTTTGTGTGTGTGTGTCCTGTTTGTGTGTGTGTGTGTGTGTGTGTGTGTGTGTCCAGTGTGTGTGTGTCCAGTGTGTGTGTGTGTGTGTGTGTGTGTGTGTGTGTCCAGTGTGTGTGTGTGTGTGTCCAGTGTGTGTCTGTGTCCAGTTTGTGTCTGTGTCCAGTTTGTGTGTGTTTGTCAAGTGAATGTGTGTGTCCACTGTTTGTGTGTGTATCCAGTGTGTGTGTGTGTGTGTGTGTCTGTCCAGTGTGTCCAGTGTGTCCAGTGTGTGTGTGTGTGTGTCTAGTGTGTTTGTGTGTGTGTGTGTGTGTCCAGTGTGTGTGTGTGTCCAGTGTGAGTGTGTGTGTGTGTGTGTCCAGTGTGAGAGTGTGTGTGTGTGTGTGTGTCCAGTGTGTGTGTGTGTGTGAGTCCAGTATGTGTGTGTCCAGTGTGTGTCCAATGTGTGTGTGTGTGTGTGTGTCCAGTGTGTTTGTGTGTGTGTCCAGTGTGTGTACTGATACACGTGCACACACAGACACACACACACACGGACCCACACACACACACACAGTCTTTATATAACTTAGTCCAAGTGGTGGTCAGAATGTTTGTCTTAACTAGCCTGATAACTCCAACATGTCTGATATGAACATTGACATAAACCCTCTACATACTTGAGTTTCTCCAGTCTGCAGTGTGGATCCTCCAGTCCAGCAGAGAGCAGTCTGACTCCTGAGTCTCCTGGGTGATTGTAGCTCAGGTCCAGCTCTCTCAGGTGTGAGGGGTTTGACTTCAGAGCTGAGACCAGAGAAGCACAGCCTTCCTCTGTGACTAGACAGCCTGACAGCCTGCAAAGAGTCAAATCATATTAAAACCACACTGCTATTCTTTGGTGGTGAGTAATTGTACAACATTTTACATGTTCAGATATATCAGTGTCCTGAAACCTGCCATATCTATTCATAAATGATTGTATTTTTATTAGAAATTATCATAATATTGCTTGTAGAGAGAAAAATGTATATTACAAATATTTGAGTAGACTGACCATAGCAGTTTAAAAAGCAGTATCAGTCAAAAGACAGACAGTGAGGTATCAGATTTAGATTGTATTGAGTATACAGTCCACACCATATCTATTTTGACAGTGAAGCTAACATTTTAAATGTGGCTCTGTACTTCAGCATTTTGGATTTGAGATCAAATGTTTCATATGAGGTGACAGTATATAATGTCATCTTTTATTTGAGGGTATTTTCATACATATCTGTTTCACCATTTAGAAATGAAAGCACTTTATGTATCTAGTCCCCCTATTTGAAGAAGTCATAAGTATTCTGACCAATTCACTTATAGTGCATTAAAGTTTAGTTTTTGTTCCAAACATGTTGGTTGCATTTTCAGTTTGTTTTGGTTGTGTTTTGGGTTGTGTTTTGCCCGATAGTAACTGAATGGTGGATGATGACTGGAGTAATTTTCTGTCTAAGTGAGTAGATAACAGGTTTCTAAACACTACTAAATTAATCCTGATGATCCCATGATTAAGACAAATCATGAATGAATCATGAATAATAATGAGTGAGAAAGTTACAGAGGCTACAACAAAACATGCTAACCTCTCACCATTAACATCAAATAAAAGGTGACATTCTGTTCTGTTGCCTAATATGAAACATTCCATCTCAAATCCCAAATGATGGAGCATAGCACCAAATGTAAAACTGTAAGCTTCACTGTCCAAACACATATGTTGTGGACTATGTGTGCCTGGTAAACACATGTGGATCTGGTGAACAGTTATCACTTGTTGACCAAATACAGGAATACTGACCTCAGAGTCTCCAGTTTACAGTGGGGATTCCCCAGTCCAGCAGAGAGCAGCTTCACTCCTGAATCCTTCAGGTCATTGTTACTCAGATCCAGCTCTCTCAGGTGTGAGGGGTTTGACTTCAGAGCTGAGACCAGAGAAGCACAGCCTTCCTCTGTGACTCCACAGAATGACACTCTGCAAAGAGATCATCATGATTTCACGAACACACTGTTAATTTAACACCAGTAGTGTAGAAGGACAATGGCAGATGCATTTGGTTTATTCTCTTAAACAACATATAGATTCATCTTCCGTCTCCTAGAATTGTATGGTCATATTGTTATACTAATGTGAAGATCAATGCATTGATTCAATATGTTTTTCAATAATACATATTTGTCTCTAAACTGAATATTTCTTCCTGATGATTAGTACTTAAATGTCATTTTATGTACTCACAGAGCAGCTCTGGAGGCTTTGACCACTGGCAGGAGCCTCAGAAGACCTTCCTCTGATCTGGAGTATTTCTTCAGGTCAAACACATCCAGCTCCTTTTCTGAAGTCAGCAACACAAAGACCAGAGCTGACCACTGTGCAGGTGACAGTTCTTCTTCTGAGAGACTTCCTGATCTCAGGTAGCTTTGGATCTCCTCCACTAGAGAATGGTCATTCAGTTCATTCAGACAGTGGAACAGATTGATGCACCTCTCTGGAGAGGGATTCTCCCTGATCTTCTCCTTGATGTACTTGACTGTTTCTTCATGGCTCTGTGAGCTGCTTTTTGTCTTTGTCAGTAGACCTCGTAAGTGCTTCTGATTGGACTTCAGTGAGAGGCCCAAAAGGAAGCGGAGGAACAGGTCCAGGTTTCCTGTCTCACTTTGTAAGGCTTTATCCACAGCACTCTTGTAGACAGTAACTTCAGGCTTGTCTCTGAACAGCGCAAAGAAGTTCTTGGCCGTTGATTGCGGATTGGCCATTAGATTCTCATTGTTGTTGATGAATGAGAGGAACACATATACAGCAGCCAGAAACTCCTGAATGCTCAGATGCACGAAGCAGTACACCTTGTCCTGGTACAGCCCACATTCCTCTTTAAAGAGCTGTGTGCACAATCCTGAGTACACTGAGGCTTCATTGACATCAATGCCAGCCTCTTTCAGGTCTTCTTCATAGAAAATCAGATTGCCATTCACAAGCTGTTGAAAAGCCAGTTTTCCCAGTGACAGAATGCTCTCTTTATTCCAGTGTGGACCTGTCTCTTCTTTCCCAAGATACTTTTCATTCTTCTGTTTGGTATGAAACTCCACAAGGTGTGAGTACATCTCAGTCAGAGTCTTGGGCATCTCTTCTGTCTTGTCTGTACTCAACATGTGTTCAAGGACTATTGCAGAAATCCAACAGAAGACTGGAATATGGCACATGATGTGGAGGCTCCTTGATGTCTTTATGTGTGAGATGATTCTGCTGGCCAGGTCCTCATCACTGAATCTCTTCCTGAAGTACTCCTCCTTCTGTGGGTCATTGAACCCTCGTACCTCTGCCACCTGGTCAACACACCCTGAAGGGATCTTATTGGCTGCTGCAGGTCGGGTAGTTATCCAGAGGAGAGCAGAGGGAAGCAGATTTCCCTTGATGAGATTTGTCAGCAGAACATCCACTGAGGTTGACTCTGTGACGTCACAACACATCTTGTTCTTCTGGAAGTCTAGGGGCAGTCGGCACTCATCCAGACCATCAAAGATGAACAGAACTTTGTACTTGTCGTAGTTGGAGATTCTTGATTCTTTGGTTTCCTTTGAGAAGTGATTGAGAAGTTCAATCAAAGTGTGTTTTTCCCTGTTCATCAAATTCAGCTCCCGAAAAGGGAATGAAAATACAAATTGGACATCCTGATTTGCTTTTCCTTCAGCCCAGTCCAGAACAAACTTCTGCACAGAGACTGTTTTTCCAATGCCAGCGACTCCCTTTGTCAGCACAGTTCTGATGAGTTTGTCTTGTCCAGTTAAGGGTTTGAAGATGTCGTTACATTTGACTGCAGTCTCTGGTCTTGCTTGTTTCCTGGTTGTTGTCTCAATCTGTCTCAGCTCATGTTCATTATTGACCTCTCCTGTTCCACCCTCTGTGATGTAGAGCTCTGTGTAGATCTTATTGAGAAGTGTTGGGTTTCCTTGTTTAGCGATCCCCTCAAATACACATTGAAACTTCTTCTTTAGATTAGATTTGAGTTCACGTTGGCAAATCACAGCAAGCTCATCTGAATGAAGAAATAACACAGAGGATATTAATATTACGTCAGTTTTAATGCCTACAGTATTCTAGGACTGTTATAAAATTTTAAATTGTAAAAATGTCTCTCTCTCTCTCTCTCTCTGTCTAAATTAATCAACACAACACATCCCTGCTGCTACTTGATGAGGTCACTAGGTGTTGTGTTAAGGCTGCTACAATATCACTTAGTTACACAGCTACTTTAGCTGTACTTTAGCTACAGCTTTTAAATGTTCTAAAACAGCATTCAACATGAGGTAGACAGCTCTTACTTTTCTCCAGTGTGTCAGCAAGCTCCTTCTGGTTCATTTTCCTCAGGACGTGCAGTGTGATCTTCAGAGCCCCCTCTCTGGCAATGCTCTCCTGCTTCTCATCTTCAGCATTCACCACTTCCTTATCCTGCTTCTGACTCTCAAAGCCTTCTGGGAGTTCTGGACTAAGAATCCTCTTGAACATCTTCAGCTCGTTCTTCACAAATGTCATAATATTCTCTTCAAGCAACTGAAATAAATCAAGTAAATAAGTTAAGCAAGAGACAAAATGCTTTCTCATTAACACATGAATGAATGATTTACAGATCAAATTTACTTGAGGTAAACAAAAACAAAAGTACATAACAGGACCACATACACTGAATATGGAGGCCAGGTCTGTTTGATGACTCTGGGAAGTCTGACCACTGAGAATCTCTGACTCTGATCTCTCCTGTTGGTTTCTGTGGACAAAACATCAGATTACATCTCCTCATCCAGGGAGTGCACACACACACACACACACACACACACACACACACACACACACACACACACACACACACACACACACACAGGGAGGGAATGTAGTGTTTGTTTAATATTGTTTCAGGACTATGAAAATGGAAAAAAGGATTAGCCTATGGATTATGAAAACAACAAAAATAAATGGTAAAATGGGAGAGGAGAAATGACTAGAGACAGTGTTGTTTAACTCACTGACCATGACCCATGAGTTCTTCTTACCTTTGTTCAGTAGAAAAGTCTCCCTCTCTGAACACTATAGGATGACCCATAGACTGGACACTCTTCATGGACACACAGCTGGGTACAGGGGAGGCTGGTCTCTCCTGCTTGATTGGACTTCAACACAACAGAGACAAACATTACGTCTCTCATCTACTCTGAGCTCTGATTTGGAAACATAACAAGAGTTTCATTCTAAAACGTTATATATCCATTTTCAGAATGTTCGTAAATTAGCTTCTATTGTTTAAAGAAATTATCTAATAAATGGTTGTGTTTTCTCACCATCTAATTATGGCAGGGGGTTGTTCAATAACAGACATGTATTTGTTTAAAATCGATCAAATAATGGCTTAATTTTAGAGAGACAAATGTTTTTTTTTGCAAAATGCTATATATCTGCCTCACTCTCAGAGAAATAAGTAGTACTAAGTAATTAAGAACTGTAGAAATGATACACTTGTGACATCAATATTTAAATGTATTTAAAAAATAATAATAAATACAGTAATATGAGATCTGTATGTAAAACATTTACGTTTATTTTTTAGTCATTTAGTCATTTAACATTTAGCAGATGTTTTTTATCCAGGGTCCGGATTCCCAAAAGCATTTTAAGGCCAAGTTCATCGTTAGAACCTTTGTAGGAGCATTGTTAAATCTCTGAGCTGTTTCCCAAAACCATCGTTATTAACGTTGCACTTGAAAACGCTCATATTCTAACACCTGCCTCAGACCACTTGTAGAACAGCCAAGTGCGTCGTTAGATGCTTTTTTGCCCTCCCACGTCACTTTATACACAGAAGATCTCCGCTAAACATAGAATCACATGGTTCATCCGTCTCTCTGTGACCTCAGATAAATTCAGAACAAAGTTGACTACAAATACAAAGTTGCAAATGTCTTTGCAATTGATGCAAACAAGCGACGTATAAAATGATGCTTCATATGAAAACCAAGATAACTGCTTTAAAATATAAACAGTAGGCTATAGTCCTATTTCAATCATATTGAAATACATTTCATGTTCAATCAATTGAGTTCTATTTTGCTACTTGTAGACTATGGTCTGTAATTTGTCTCAATATATTTCATGATGTGTAGCCTAACATGTGCCCAATGATGTGCCAAATCTGTGATTTAGAATAAGCCGCCTCAATATTTGCAGCCGTAGGTGGTAATATCTCTCTAGGAGCTGATCTGTCATCAGTATTGTGAAATAATTATAAGGAACGATTTGAATGGAGAAAACTGATCCGAGACCAGCGCTCCCCTTCTTTCGATCCTATCAGTATCGATACATGCTCCACCGGACGTGATACCTTGTCATGCTGCTGATCCAGTTTCTACTGGTCTGCCTGCGGATATGGAACTCTGACCTGCTCACCGGACGTGCAACCTTGTCCCGAACCTGCTCTCTACCACACCTGCTGTCTCGACCTCTGAATGCTCGGCTATGAAAAGCCAACTGACATTTACTCCTGAGGTGCTGACGTGTTGCACCCTCTGTAACCACAGTGATTATTATCTGACCCTGCTGGTCATCTATGAACATTTGAAAATCTTGAAGAATGATCTGACCTTATAATCTCCCCCCAGCACAGCCAGAAGAGGACTGGCCACCCCTCAGAGCCTGGTTCCTCTCTAAGTTTCTTCCTAGGTCCCTGCCTTTCTAGGGAGTTTTTCCTAGCCACCGTGCTTCTACATCTGCATTGCTTGCTCTTTGGGGTTTTAGACTGGGTTTCTGTATAAGCACTTTGTGACAACTGCTGATGTAAAAAAAAATATTCTGGGAATGCATATGAAGCAGACCAGGCCAGGGTTTGAGAAGTCAATGAGAGGTAAAAATGACTTCCTTAGTTGTCAATTTTGAAAATGTTCTGTCTTAAGTAGTTTAACAAACTGACACATTTTCATGTTAGTCAAAAACAAATTTATATGGAAGGAGTGCCTTTGATTTGACGACCTGCACATGTGCAGTTCAACACAAGACGACCATTAGACCCAATGACGTATTTCTGTACATGCGCATCAAATCAAATCAAATTGTATTTTTCACATGCCCCGAATACAACAGTTGTACACTTAACCGTGAAATGCTTACTTACGAGCCCTTTCCCAACAATGCAGAGTTAAAAAGTCACAAAAATTGGCTAAATAAAAAAAGGAAATATTAACACAATAAAATAACAATAACGAGGCTATAAGGAGTACCAGTACTGAGTCAATGTGCAGGGTACCAGGTAGTTGAGGTAATAACTAGACTATATACAAGGAGTACCAGTACTGAGTCAATGTCCAGGGGTACCAGGTAGTTGAGGTAATAACTAGACTATATACAAGGAGTACCAGTACTGAGTCAATGTGCAGGGGTACTAGGTAGTTGAGGTAATAACTAGACTATAAACAAGGAGTACCAGTACTGAGTCAATGTCCAGGGGTACCAGGTAGTTGAGGTAATAACTAGACTATGTACAAGGAGTACCAGTACTGAGTCAATGTACAGGGGTACCAGGTAGTTGATGTAATAACTATACTATATACAAGGAGTACCAGTACTGAGTCAATGTGCAGGGGTACCAGGTAGTTGATGTAATAATGAGGCTATAAGGAGTACCAGTACTGAGTCAATGTGCAGGGGTACCAGATAGTTGAGTTAATAACTAGACCATATACAAGGAGTACCAGTACTGAGTCAATGTGCAGGGGTACCAGGTAGTTGAGGTAATATTTACATGTAGGTAAGGGTAAATTACATCTCCTCATCCAGGGAGTGCACACACACTCACTGACAGACACACACACACACACACACACACACACACACACACACACACTCACACACACACACACACACACACACACACACACACACACACACACACACACACACACACACACACAGGGAGGGAATGTTGTGTTTGTTTAATATTGTTTCAGGACTATGAAAATGGAAAAAATGATTAGCCTACGGATTATGAAAACAACAAAAAGAAATGGGAAAATGGGAGAGGAGAAATGACTAGAGACAGTGTTGTTTAACTCACTGACCATGACCCATGAGTTCTTCTTACCTTTGTTCAGTAGAAAAGTCTCCCTCTCTAAACTTTATAGGAAGATTCATAGACAGGTCACTCTTCATGGACACACAGCTGGGGACAGGGGAGGCTGGTCTCTCCTGCTTGATTGGGCTTCAACACAACAGAGACAAACATTACGTCTCTCATCTACTCTGAGCTCAGATGGAGAAACATAAGAAGAGTTTCATTCCAAAACGCTATATATCCATATTCAGAAATGTTAGTAAATTAGCTTCTATTGTTTAAAGAAATGATCAAATAAATGGTTGTGTTTTCTCACTAGCTAATCATGGCATGGTGTTGTTCAATGACAGACATGTGTTTGTTTAAAATCGATCACTTAATAGCTTCATTTCAGAGAGACAAATGTTTTTTTTGCCAAAGCTATTTAGAGTTGTTAAACGGGTGTGAAGAGTGTGTTGGTATAATGGTAATATTGTCAAAATTAGGCTTGTAGCAACCATCAGAATTGGTTAAAGAAATATGCATTCCATTATATTAGGCAATAATGAAGAGTAGGCAAAGTGGTCGTGTCGTGAAAATTCTATCAAATGTCTTCCATCTTTCTAGAAGCTGATCCGTTGTCAGTATTGTGAAATAATTCTAATGTTAAGGAAAGATTTGAATGGACAAAACTGATCCGAGAGCAGCGCTCCCCTTCTTTCGATCCTATCAGTATCGATACATGCTCCACCGGACGTGATACCTTGTCATGCTGCTGATCCAGTTTCTACTGGTCTGCCTGCGGATCTGGAACTCTGACCTGTTCACCAGACGTGCGACCTTGTCCCGAACCTGCTGTTTTGACCCTCTCTCTCTCTCTACCACTGCTGCTGTCTCGACCTCTGAATGCTCGGCTATGAAAAGCCAACTGACTTACTCCTGAGGTGCTGACGTGTTGCAACCTCTATAACCACAGTGATTATTATTTGACCCTGCTGGTCATCTATGAACATTTGAACATCTTGAAGAACGATCTGGCCTTAATTGCCATATCCTCTTATAATCTCCTCCCCTCAGAGCCTGGTTCCTCTCTAGGTTTTTTCCTAGGTTCCTGCCTTTCTAGGGAGTTGTTCCTAGCCACCGGGCTTCTACATCTGCATTGCTTGCTCTTTGGGGTTTTAGACTGGGTTTCTATATAAGCACTTTGTGACAACTGCTGATGTAAAAAAATATATATAATTGTGGTACGCATATGAAGAAGACCAGGCCAGGGTTTAGGGTTTGAGAAGTCAAAGAAGTAAAAATGACTTCCTTAGTTGTTAGTAAAACATTTTTTAACTCAGCATTGTTGGTTAAGGGCTCGTAAGTAAGCATTTCACAGTAAGGTCTACACCTGTTGTATTAGGAGCATGTGACAAATCTAATTTGGATTGATTGATTTGTTCATTTTATAAATGTTCTGTCTTTAGTAGTTGAACACATTATTACTTCAACCTCGTGAAAGTGACAAACTGACGTTTTCATGTTAGTCAAAAACAACTTTATTTGGAAGGAGTGCCTTTGATTTGACGGCCTGCACATGCGCAGTTCGGCGTGAGACGACCGTTCGGCGTGAGATGACTGCTCGACCTGATGACATGTTTTTACGCATGACCTTCAAATTAAATTAAATGAAATTGTATGTCACATGCTCCGAATTCAACAGTGGTACACTTTACCGTGAAATGCTTACTTACGAGCCCTTTCCCAACAATTTAGTTAAAAAGTAACAAAAATTAGCTAAATAAAAAAAGGAAATAGTAACATAATAAAATAACAATAATGAGGCTATAAGGAGTACTGAGTCAATGTGCAGGGGTACCAGGTAGTTGAGGTAATAACTAGACTATATACAAGGAGAACCAGTACTGAGTCAATGTGCAGGGGTACCAGGTAGTTGAGGTAATATGTACATGTAGGTAGGGTTAAAAGTGACACGTCAATCAGGATAGAGATTACATCTCCTCATCCAGGGAGTGCACACACACTCACTGACAGACACACACACACACACACACTCACTGACAGACACACACACACACACACACACACACACACACACACACACACTCACTCACACACAGGGAAAGTTGAGTTTGTTTAATATTGTTTCAGGACTATGAAAATGGAAAAAGGATTAGCTTATGGATTATGAAAACAACAAAAATAAATGGGAAAATGGGAGAGGAGAAATTACTAGAGACAGTGTTGTTTAACTCACTGACCATGACCCATGAGTTCTTCTTACCTTTGTTCAGTAGAAAAGTCTCCCTCTCTAAAGTTTATAGGAAGATTCATAGACAGGTCACTCTTCATGGACACACAGCTGGGGACAGGGGAGGCTGGTCTCTCCTGCTTGATTGGGCTTCAACATAACAGAGACAAACATTACATCTCTCATCTACTCTGAGCTCAGATGGGGAAACATAACAAGAGTTTCATTCCAAAACGCTATATATCCATTTTCAGAAATGTTCGTAAATTAGCTTCTACTGTTTAAAGAAATGATCAAATAAATGGTTGTGTTTTCTCACTATCTAATCATGGCAGGGGGTTGTTCAATAACAGACATGTGTTTGTTTAAAATCGATCACTTAATGGCTTCATTTCAGAGAGACAAATGTTTTTTTTGCCAAAGCTATTTATAGTTGTTAAACGGGTGTGAAGAGTGTGTTGGTATAATGGTAATATTGTCAAAATTCGGCTTGTAGCAACCATCAGAATTGGTAAAAGAAATATGCATTCCATTATATTAGGCAATAATGAAGAGTAGGCAAAGTGGTTGTGTCGTGAAAATTCTATAAAATGTCTTCCATTGCAACGAGTCCAGTCAGGGTGCTGCAGAACCCCTGCAGTACCTCCACTGACCCCGGATTGAGAACTCCTGATTTAGCAGATACTCTAATCCAGAGTGATTTACAGTAAATTCATTCATCTTAAGATAGCTATTTATTTTAGAAATAAACATAATACATTCTTCATAAAATTGTAATCTCACCTCTTAGCGTTGGTGTCATGTCCCCCAGAGAGACTCGATTTAGAGGCAGGGACCCCCTCCTCTCTCTCCCCAGACAGACTCATTTTAGAGGCAGGGCCCCCCTCCTCTCTCTCTCCAGAGAGACTCATTTTAGACCACTGACCCCTAAACAGAGATGCAGCATGTTGGTTGTGGTGAACACAGTGACAACTCATTCTAGAATGTCCATTGTTCTCTTTTACTCATGATCTCTTAGAAATAAAACATTTACTAACAGACATATCCAAACAGTCGGGTGATTTAATTTAATCACATGAACATTGTTACGTTCCTCGACAAGAAATAAAACATTGTCTCTCAAACAGAAGAAGGAACTAACAAAGAGTCACTAACAACAACCAAAACGAAACAGGTGGTTTTAGGAGGGGTTCTGAAAGACACTCTTGGGGGTGTCCACTAGTGATGGGAATCAGAGGCTTTCTGAACGCTTTGGGGCTTTCACCAAATTGTGCCGAAAATGCCCTTGATAGATTTGAGTGCTAATAAACAACATTTAGTTAGAATGTGGGGTTCGCTTTTTGCCTCCAGGTTCACTATGTTTTGAAAAACGATGCATCTGTGGTATTATTTAGGATACTAAAGACATAATATTATCATAGGCTACACTAAATAAAACACATTATTTAAACAACAATGGGAAGATAGTGCGGTTTCACAGAAAATAATTGTTCAACTATAGCAGGGATTCAATCTTGTGCCTATGTTGATGTCTGATCCAAATCCCCGTCCCTACCTGCTGAGCTACCATTCAGGGGCTACAATCTGTAAGACATCAAACTAAATGTGTAAATAAGGTGTCCAGTAGAGGTCAGTGTTTGAAAAAGTCTTTGCTTTGAAAAAAGCACCGGCACCAGGGAGAAATCAGTGAGATCTCTCACATTTTGCAACACATGGTTCGAAAAAGCATGAGACCAAACGAAGCTTCGGACGTCATTGATCATGTGGTAATGTTACTTCAAAAACTCTCCATGGCAGTGTTTCAAACACTTAAAAGACTCCCTCTCCCCTCAGCCCTCAAGTTAAGTGGACACTTCTGATGACGTATAATGAAGTATGATGAGTGGACACTTGCAGGGCAAAGGGTGAGGGAAGAATGAATGAATTTTAAATGGACCGTTCTCTCTGCGTGGTGCGTGGGAAATGCATGTTACATCTTCAGAAAGGTGTCACTCGTTTGTCCCACGGTTGTGTTTTCAGTCATCATAGCGACCGTTAAAACACTCGTAAACCTAAATTCCATCGCCATCGGGAAACCGGGCCCAGAGTGACTTACAATACAGTTGCTGTATTGTAGTGTATTTTAGCTTTTAAAAGACTTGATTTGCCCTAACAAAAAATGTTAATGAATTATAATCCACATAATAATTCACATTTCCTGTTGCTCCAGGATAATCTTTCTGCTATGAGAAACTGGGTCAAATTATTATGTGGATTAAGTGCATTTATCTTAAGATAGCTAAGTGAGACAACCACATATCACAGTCAAATATACAGGAAACGAACATCCCATTCCAGCTAAACATTGGAAATATAGGGTTTTGCGAAAAAACACATTTTCATATACATCTAAAATCTATTAATTAAAAATCTGAGATCAGTAACGCTTTGAACACACCGACTGCGTTTTTGCATTTTGGTACCAGAAGTACATTCATTTCCAATGGAACGCTGTGTTTGCCTTTCAGCATTGCGTTGCAGAGGCAGTTGCAGTGCGTTCTGTGTGGTGCGTACGTTGGATTTATCGAACGTATGCGTCAAACAGTGTACATAGACGGCTTGACAGAAATGGTAGCAGAAAGTGAATATTTAACTTTTGTTGCACACATATTTAGATGATGCTGCATACTATTTTGCGCAATGACGCAGTCGGTGTGTTCAAAGCGTAATATTTTAGGTACCCATAAGCAATAATTAAAAAAAATTGTGGACATAGAGTTTTGGAAATGTACTTAATAATTCTTAAACAAAACTATAATCTCACCTCTTAGCTTTGGTGTCATGTTCCCCAGAGAGACTCATTTTAGAGGCAGGGCCCCCCTCCTCTCTCTCCCCAGAGAGACTCATTTTAGAGGCAGGGCCCCCCTCCTCTCTCTCCCCAGAGAGACTCATTTTAGAGGCAGGGACCCCCTCCTCTCTCTCCCCAGAGAGACTCATTTTAGAGGCAGGGACCCCCTCCTCTCTCTCCCCAGAGAGACTCATTTTAGACCACTGACCCCTAAACAGAGATGCAGCATGTTGGTTGTGGTGAACACAGTGACAACTCATTCTAGAATGTCCATTGTTCTCTTTTACTCATGATCTCTTAGAAATAAAACATTTACTAACAGACATATCGAAACAGTCAGGCTATTTAATGCAATCAGATGAACATCTGGTTGTGACATCTCTTCTCCATGTTAACTGTCAATAATAATAATAAGTCACTGTTTGTTAAGGTAGTTATAGACAGTGCAGCAACACAAGGCCATGTCTCACACTTATTTGTATTAATTAAAAGTCGGCTATTTGTTGTCTTTGAATCTGAGAATGTAGACAGAAGGGCTAAAACGGGCATGATTGATCTGAGGGGAAATCATTGATACATTCAGAAAGTATTTTTTGCAACAAGTAAGAGATGTTATATTATGTAAAGTAGGCTAGGTTATAATATAAACTCAGCAAAAAAAGAAACATCCCTTTTTCAGGACCCTGTCTTTCAAAGATAATTCGTAAAAATCCAAATAACACATATCTTCATTGTAAAGGATTTAAACACTGTTTCCCATGCTTGTTCAATGAACCATAAAAAATTAATGAACATGCACCTGTGGAATGGTCGTTAAGACACTAACAGCTTACAGACGGTAGGCAATTAAGTTCACTGTTATGAAAACTTAGGACACTAAAGAGGCCTTTCTACTGACTCTGAAAAACACCAAAAGAAAGATGCCCAGGGTCCCTGCTCATCTGCGTGAACGTGCCTTAGGCATGCTGCAAGGAGGCATTAGGACTGCAGATGTGGCCAGGGCAATAAATTGTAATGTCCGTACTGTGAGACGCCTAAGACAGTGCTACAGGGAGACAGGACGGACAGCTGATCATCCTCGCAGTGGCAGACCACGTGTAACAACACCTGCACAGGATCGGTACATCCGAACATCACACCTGCGGGACAGGTACAGGATGGCAACAACAACTGCCCGAGTTACAACAGGAACGCACAATCCCTCCATCAGTGCTCAGACTGTCCGCAATAGGCTGAGAGAGGCTGGACTGAGGGCTTGTAGGCCTGTTGTAAGGCAGGTCCACACCAGACATCACCGGCGCTGGTCGCTGGACCAGACAGGACTGGCAAAAAGTGCTCTTCACTGATGAGTCGCGGTTTTGTCTCACCAGGGGTGATGGTCGGATTCACGTTTATCGTAGAAGGAATGAGGGTCCATCATGATCTGGGGCGGTGTGTCACAGCATCATCGGACTGAGCTTGTTGTCATTGCAGGCAATCTCAACACTGTGCGTTACAGGGAAGACATCCTCCTCCCTCATGTGGTACCCTTCCAGCAGGCTCATCCTGACATGACCCTCCAGCATGACAATGCCACCAGCCATACTGCCCGTTCTGTGCGTGACTTCCTGCAAGACAGGAATGTCAGTGTTCTGCCATGGCCAGCGAAGAACCCGAATCTCAATCCCATTTAGCACGTCTGGGATCTGTTGGATAGGAGGGTGAGGGCTAGGGCCAATCCCCCCAGAAATGTCTGAGAACTTGTAGGTGCCTTGGTGGAAGACTGGGGTAACATCTCACAGCAAGAACTGGGAAATCTGGTGCAGTCCATGAGGAGGAGATGCACTGCAGTACTTAATGCAGCTGGTGGCAACACCAGATACTGACTGTTACTTTTGATTTTGATCCCCCTTTTGTTCAGGGACACATTTTTCAATTTCTGTGGAACTTGTTCAGTTTATGTCTCAGTTGTTGAATCTTGTTATGTTCACACAAATATTTACATATGTTAAGTTTGCTAAAAACAAACGCAGTTGACAGTGAGAGGACGTTTCTTTTTTTGCTGAGTATATAATAGCAGTTTGTTAGTGATATGCAGATGGAGGTCTATACCTCAGCTATAGCCTACATATCCTAGATGACCAGCCTAAACCTGTTCAGATCAGTTCCCATAACGTTACAGGCCTACCAGTAGCAGGACAGAGCATGTAGCCTAGGCATGATATGTTTCACATTTCCAACAGAGACCTTCAGGTTGGTCAGCATGATAAGTGATCATATATCAAACCTACTCTGACTATTGAATGTCTGTAAACGACCTAACTTTCTAATATAATAGTTCTATGTAGCCTAGACTTACCAGAGTCTGCCCGTCTTTCCTTCAAATCAACACATTTACCCTAATTTTAATGTTGCCGAGAAATGTGTCCCACAGTTTCAACAGCCATTTTGTAAGTGCGTAGGCTACACACTTACTTTGTATTTCATATGAGGAAACTGGTGCGGCCGCCTGTTTTCTTGCAGATTAAGTAGCCTCTCATAGGGAACTCATTCAACCAGCCTAAACAACAGTAAATAAAATATGTCAAATGGTCAAAAAACAATGGTGTAAAGAGAATCCTGTCCTCCTAATATAGCCATGTACATTAAAGACAGGTATATTGCTACAGATGTAGGATCTTAATTTGAGCCCGTTTGCTACAGCAGGAAAATAATCCTGAAGCAACTCAACATTTGAATTATTATGTGGATAACTGACATTTTCCAAAAGGGAAAGGTGGAAAAGGGGAAAATTACAAACTTCAGAAGACTTTTTAACCCTCCAATACACAACAAGTTTTAGTTCTCCTGCAACAGGCTGATTAAATTAAGATCCTACATCTGTACAGAACATGTCTTTATCTAAACCAAGGCAGTTTGCATTATTAGCAATGATGTTGCAACTGTCAGCTGCTGTAAACCTATGTGATTGGATGTTATAGACCCCCATCTGAACAGTTTATTTCCCCATGCTGTGGCCCTCACCAACTGGCCATCTGGCCCATAGAGACTAAAGGACTATACACTCTATGCTGCTCACCACATCAAGCCATCTCTGAACTGTACACTACCATCTGGCCCATAGAGACTAAAGGACTATACACTCTATGCTGCACACCACATCAAGCCATCTCTGAACTGTACACTACCATCTGGTCCATAGAGACTAAAGGACTAAACACTCTATGCTGCACACCACATCAAGCCATCTCTGAACTGTACACTACCATCTGGTCCATAGAGACTAAAGGACTATACACTCTATGCTGCTCACCACATCAAGCCATCTCTGAACTGTACACTACCATCTGGCCCATAGAGACTAAAGGACTATACACTCTATGCTGCACACCACATCAAGCCATCTCTGAACTGTACACTACCATCTGGTCCATAGAGACTAAAGGACTATACACTCTATGCTGCTCACCACATCAAGCCATCTCTGAACTGTACACTACCATCTGGCCCATAGAGACTAAAGGACTATACACTCTATGCTGCACACCACATCAAGCCATCTCTGAACTGTACACTACCATCTGGTCCATAGAGACTAAAGGACTATACACTCTATGCTGCTCACCACATCAAGCCATCTCTGAACTGTACACTACCATCTGGCCCATAGAGACTAAAGGACTATACACTCTATGCTGCACACCACATCAAGCCATCTCTGAACTGTACACTACCATCTGGTCCATAGAGACTAAAGGACTATACACTCTATGCTGCTCACCACATCAAGCCATCTCTGAACTGTACACTACCATCTGGCCCATAGAGACTAAAGGACTATACACTCTATGCTGCTCACCACATCAAGCCATCTCTGAACTGTACACTACCATCTGGCCCATAGAGACTAAAGGACTATACACTCTATGCTGCACACCACATCAAGCCATCTCTGAACTGTACACTACCATCTGGCCCATAGAGACTAAAGGACTATACACTCTATGCTGCTCACCACATCAAGCCATCTCTGAACTGTACACTACCATCTGGCCCATAGAGACTAAAGGACTATACACTCTATGCTGCACACCACATCAAGCCATCTCTGAACTGTACACTACCATCTGGCCCATAGAGACTAAAGGACTATACACTCTATGCTGCTCACCACATCAAGCCATCTCTGAACTGTACACTACCATCTGGTCCATAGAGACTAAAGGACTATACACTCTATGCTGCTCACCACATCAAGCCATCTCTGAACTGTACACTACCATCTGGCCCATAGAGACTAAAGGACTATACACTCTATGCTGCACACCACATCAAGCCATCTCTGAACTGTACACTACCATCTGGCACATATAGACTAAAGGACTATACACTCTACGCTGCACACCACATCAAGCCATCTCTGAACTGTACACTACCATCTGGCCCATAGAGACTAAAGGACTATACACTCTATACTGCTCACCACATCAAGCCATCTCTGAACTGTACACTACCATCTGGCCCATAGAGACTAAAGGACTATACACTCTATGCTGCACACCACATCAAGCCATCTCTGAACTGTACACTACCATCTGGCCCATAGAGACTAAAGAACTATACACTCTATACTGCTCACCACATCAAGCCATCTCTGAACTGTATACTACCATCTGGCCCATAGAGACTAAAGGACTATACACTCTATGCTGCACACCACATCAAGCCATCTCTGTGTGGGAAATTATTGGGAAGACAGAAAGATAACAGTGAATATGAGACATGGGGGGAAGGTATTGGGAAGGTATAAAGATAACATTGAATTTCCCCCAAGTATCGCAAACAGGAAGTAAAATTAGTCACAAGGTTGTGCTAACTAAAGTAGTGTTGCAAAAGCCTTTCCACCCCACTCTTCCCCATCAGTCTCAAGAACAGAACATGTTGTTTAATGTAGAAACATGTAGATACAACAGAAACAAGATGTGATACTATCTACTTCTACCAGAACAGAGACATTTCCCAGAGGAGGCTGGTGGGAAGAGCTATAGGAGGACGGGTTCATTTTTAAAGACTTTTGTTTTTATCTTTTTAATGACAGATCATAGAAACATGCTGTTTCCACAAACAGAAAAGTATTTTGAGCCTTGTTACCCATTTTTTTCACACCTATTCCCCATTTAATCTGCCAAGACAATGCGCCACTAATGAGTCTCTCTTTCCTCACTGAATAAATGACAAATGGATGAATGGGCGATAGTTTTGCACCTTACTTCACAATTGAATTTAAATTAGGCTTAACTGAATGATAAGGAGGGTGCAGATGTTGAATTCGTTTAGAACAATAGTGTAATGATGAGTTTGTGTTATGCCTGTTTATCAGCAGCAAATCATTTGACCACACGCCTTGTGGGTTGATACATTTCTCTTTTATGTTTTACTTTGTAAAAATAAACTGTTACAGGTCTGTTTTATTTACTATAAGTCTATAACTAATCAAATGTATTGTGGGAAACGAAAACATGCTATGTGTTGCAGTCAACACAATCTCACACTCAATCCGTGCAAATATGCACAAAAAGCATGCATTTTTGTGTGGCTGATTTTGTGTGAAAATACACATTTTTGTACGACTTAATTCATAGGAAAATACATTTTTTGGGGGGCGAATTAAGCCACACAAAAATGCACAAAATCTGCTAAAATACTTTTTGTACATATTTGCTCGAATTGAGTGTGAGAATGTGTTGCAAAAAGAAGGCCTTTAGAATAATGCAAAACATATCCTTGACTACCGAAGTTGATGAGTGAACAAATGATGCCAGTCAGCCTCACAGCCGGCCCATCAAAACTACACCTAAACTATACCTCAACTCATTTCACACATAATAAGAGTTAGCCTATAGACCAGATTAAATAGTCTGATGAGTGACAATATTATCAGTTGTCAAATTGTACATGAAGAGATGGACGCATCTTATAATTGACAGATGCAGGGAAAGGAGCATCTCTTTATCAAATCCTCCTTCAGAGTCACATGCAGGTAAAACATTGTGATTTCTATATAGTGCTGTATCTGAAAGAGCATATTCTGCAGTTTCTATGACACTTACCTTTATCAAATAACTCTCCAAATTCAAGAGGTGAAGCTCTATTTCCAAATATCATTTTTTCACCAACATCCCTGCTGTTCATTCATTTAGCACATGACCACTCTAGTGCCAGCATTGCTCTGGTTACTAAGCAACAACGAGTAACATCATATTCTGTCGTCAATGGATGAATGGCCAATAGAAAGCAGATAGAAACTGATAATGATGCATGTGACTTCTGTTTTGGTTAGCAGCCGATGTCGAAACCAACTTGCTCAGTGTCTTTCCATATCTGGGGAAAGATGAAACCAGACCAGCCGAGTGGGAGACTGTCTGAGACTGTGGTTTTGAGACACGTGGAACCCCAAAAAATTATACACAATGTCAAGTCAGCAGGTCCTCCTCTCCCTCTTCCCCAAGCACCACAGCTCCCACTGGGGAAAAATACACAATGCCAAGACAGCAGGTCCTGCTCTCCCTCTTCCCCAAGCACCACAGCTCCCACTGGGGAAAAATACACAATGTCAAGGCAGCAGGTCCTGCTCTCCCTCTTCCCCAAGAACCACAGCTCCCACTGGTGAAAAATACACAATGCCAAGACAGCAGGTCCTGCTCTCCCTCTTCCCCAAGAACCACAGCTCCCACTGGGGAAAAAGAAGACACAATGCCAAGACAGCAGGTCCTGCTCTCCCTCTTCCCCAAGCACCACAGCTCCCACTGGAGAAAAAGGAGACACAATGTCAAGTAAGTAAGAGCGGACGGAAAAAGTCCCATAAAAACTGTGTGCAGGGCAACCGATTTGTTTGTGGGGCTTGCTCACACAAAGCCCCGAAGCTGTGTGCTGACTATGGACCTGAAGCATAAAGAGAAGACGTGATTGTTTCATATGTAAAGGCTCGGTACAGTGTCTGATACAATCAACACATTATTGTTTTTACATCTTGTCATTAATATATTTCCACAAATATTTATTCATTGATTAATCCTTTATAATTGTTCATGCACTGGTGCGTTTGTTTATGAATACAGCAAATAATTTCACCTAAAAACCTGGCTGGTTATTTTATTATTATTATTATTATATTTTTCATTCTACTTTGTCAAAATAAACTGTAAATCGACTTTATTAAGTACTATAACTCTATTACTAATTGAATCTACAAATAAAGTTGATCAGATGGATTATACTGTAATGTTTTTATTTTAAGGGAAACAGAAATAGGATATAGGGCGATTTTATTTTTACTTTGTAGAATCAACTTTTTTTTAAGTTACAAAAAATATATATTTCCACGAATATTTCTTCATGCAATTAATCTTTTACAATAGTTTATGCACTATGTATCAAGCGTTTATTTATCAACCATGTTTGCACACCTTGCTATAGCACAGGGATGGGAAACTCCAGTCCTCGGGGGCCTGATTGGTGTCACACCTTGCTCTAGTGCAGGGATGGGCAACTCCAGTCCTCGGGGCCTGATTGGTGTCACACCTTGCTCTAGTGCAGGGATGGGCAACTCCAGTCCTCGGGGCCTGATTGGTGTCACACCTTGCTCTAGTGCAGGGATGGGCAACTCCAGTCCTCGGGGCCTGATTGGTGTCACACCTTGCTCTAGTGCAGGGATGGGCAACTCCAGTCCTCGGGGCCTGATTGGTGTCACACCTTGCTCTAGTGCAGGGATGGGCAACTCCAGTCCTCGGGGCCTGATTGGTGTCACACCTTGCTCTAGTGCAGGGATGGCCAACTCCAGTTCCTCGGGGCCTGATTGGTGTCACACATTGCTCTAGTGCAGGGATGGTCAACTCCAGTCCTCTGGGCCTGATTGGTGTCACACCTTGCTCTAGTGCAGGGATGGGCAACTCCAGTCCTCTGGGCCTGATTGGTGTCACACCTTGCTCTAGTGCAGGGATAGGAAACTCCAGTCCTCGGGGCCTGATTGGTGTCACAATTTTGCCCCAGGCCCAGCTAACACACATGACTCCAATAATTAACTAATCATGATCTTCAGTTTAGAATGTGATTAGTTTAATCAGCTGTGTTTGCTAGGGATGGGGGACAAGTGTGACACCCCGAGGATTGGAGTACCCATCCCTACTAGCTGAAAGGCCAGACGGTTCTAGTGTTAAGGACTGGTAGATGGGTGTTGCTCATGCGTTCACTCATGCTGACCGGCTCCAGTACTTTGTTCTTGACTAAAGCCTCCAAGTCAGCCTTGACTTATGGTCTGATAGCATAAGGTACAGGTCCTGCTTTCAGAAACGTTGGTTTGCTGTCTGGCTTAATGCTAAGATTCCCTGTAATGTCGTTCATACTACCCAGCTGTCCATTATAGACTTCTCCATGTTTCTTTAAGATGGCAGGTACAGTGGAGAAAAAAAGTATTTAGTCAGCCACCAATTGTGCAAGTTCTCCCACTTAAAAAGATGAGAGAGGCCTGTAATTTTCATCATAGATACACGTCAACTATGACAGACAAAATGAGGAAGAAAAATCCAGAAAATCACATTGTAGGATTTGTAATGAATTTATTAGCAAATTATGGTGGAAAATAAGTATTTGGTCACCTACAAACAAGCAAGATTTCTGGCTCTCACAGACCTGTAACTTCTTCTTTAATAGGCTCCTCTGTCCTCCACTTGTTACCTGTATTAATGGCACCTGTTTGAACTTGTTATCAGTATAAAAGACACCTGTACACAACCTCAAACAGTCACACTCCAAACTCCACTATGGCCAAGACCAAAGAGCTGTCAAAGGACACCAGAAACAAAATTGTAGACCTGCACCAGGCTGGGAAGACTGAATCTGCAATAGGTAAGCAGCTTGGTTTGAAGAAATCAACGGTGGGAGCCATTATTAGGAAATGGAAGACATACAAGACCACTGATAATCTCCCTCGATCTGGGGCTCCACGCAAGATCTCACCCCGTGGGGTCAAAATGATCACAAGAACGGTGAGCAAATATCCCAGAACCACACGGGGGGACCTAGTGAATGACCTGCAGAGAGCTGGGACCAAAGTAACAAAGCCTACCATCAGTAACACAATACGCCACCAGGGACTCAAATCCTGCAGTGCCAGACATGTCCCCCTGCTTAAGCCAGTACATGTCCAGGCCCGTCTGAAGTTTGCTAGAGTGCATTTGGATGATCCAGAAGAGGATTGGGAGAATATCATATGGTCAGATGAAACCAAAATATAACTTTTTGGTAAAAACTCAACTCGTCGTGTTTGGAGGACAAAGAATGCTGAGTTGCATCCAAAGAACACCATACCTACTGTGAAGCATGGGTGTGGAAACATCATGCTTTGGGGCTGTTTTTCTGCAAAGGGACCAGGACGACTGATCCGTGTAAAGGAAAGAATGAATGTCCTTCCACCAGCAAGGGCATTGAAGATGAAACGTGGCTGGGTCTTTCAGCATGACAATGATCCCAAACACACCGCCCGGGCAACGAAGGAGTAGCTTCGTAAGAAGCATTTCAAGGTCCTGGAGTGGCCTAGCCAGTCTCCAGATCTCAACCCCATAGAAAATCTTTGGAGGGAGTTGAAAGTCCGTGTTGCCCAGCGACAGCCCCAAAACATCACTAATCTAGAGGAGATCTGCATGGAGGAATGGGCCAAAATACCAGCAACAGTGTGTGAAAACCTTGTGAAGACTTACAGAAAACGTTTGACCTGTGTCATTGCCAACAAAGGGTATATAACAAAGTATTGAGAAACTTTTGTTATTGACCAAATACTTATTTTCCACCATAATTTGCAAATAAATTCATAAAAAATCCTACAATGTGATTTTCTGGATTTTTTTTTCTCATTTTGTCTGTCATATTTGACATGTACCTATGATGAAAATTACAGGCCTCTCTCATCTTTTTAAGTGGGAGAACTTGCACAATTGGTGGCTGACTAAATACTTTTTTCCCCCACTGTAGGTCTGTGTCTCCATGTGTCATTGTATGCACTGATGGCCAGTCCAGTGTGATTTTCTCAATCTATGAACATCCCAGTAGTGATGCATAGTCTCCTTTCACAACATAGAGTGGCAGCTTTTCAGTTTGTCTGTTTACCTGAACTGTGACATCAGTGATGCCTCTCACACCGACAGATTCACCTGTGTAAGTCTTTAACACGAGGTGCGCTGGTTGAAGTGGAAGGTGTTTCAGTGTATTTTTTCTGACACAAGAGATACAGCTGCCCCTGTGTCAATCTCCATACCCACCGGCTGTCCCTCTAGCAAGGGGGAGACATAGTAGCCGTGCGGCCCGCCAGGAAAAGGTCAGGATTTTCAGTTTGACTTCCTCGTCTGATGAGTCACTCACCTCAGTGTTCTCTTACTCAACAGTGTGAACATGTCTATGTGTCTTTCGTTGGAATGTCTGTTTCTTGTTTCCCGTTTTTGTGATTTCTCTGTTCTCTATTTGTTTCTGGAGGCTTGTTCGATGTTGCCTTTTTTACCACAGGCTGAACAATCCATGTCCTTACACCAGCATGTGACTTGATTTCCCGGTCTCTGATTTTCAGTTGAAACTCTGTTGAAACGTTTTATTTATTTGAAAGGAACACAGACAAGAACAAATAGCAGCAGGAATGGTTATACAGCTAGAGACACAATACTGTTAAAATATATATCAGAACAAATAGCAGCAGGAATGGTTATACAACTAGAGACACAATACTGTTAAAATATACATCAGAACAAATAGCAGCAGGAATGGTTATACAGCTAGAGAAACAATACAGTTAAAATATATATCAGTATATTATGGAAACTAGTTATTGCAGATAAATACAATTATACTAAAACACATATACAATCACCCACCGCAGCTGCATCAACTCACCCTCCAACCCCTCCTGGGACCACCCCAACCCACCCTCCAACCACTCCTGGGACCACCCCAACACACCCTTCAACCCCTCCTGGGACCACCCCAACCAACCCTCCAACTCCTCCTGGGACCACCCCAACCCACCCTCCAACCCCTCCTGGGACCAACCCAACCCACCCTCCAACCCCTCCTGGGACCACCCCAACCCACCCTCCAACCCCTCCTGGGACCAACCCAACCCACCCTCCAACCCCGCCTGGGACCACCCCAACACACCCTCCAACCCCTCCTGGCACCACCCCAACCCACCCTCCAACCCCTCCTGGGACCACCCCAACACACCCAACCTGATCTCCATTAAATGAAATACTAAATCAAGGTACACATTTGCACAAAAATGATAATTACCGGTCAATCTGTTGGGTAAAACCCACTACAGGAGTTATTTTATGGTTTCAGCTGCAATTGTTGTTTGGCTAGCCCCTTGGATCCTAGCAGTGGATAGTTCTAAATAAATGATATCTATAAAAGTGCTGATCCAATGAGGTGTGGTGGTTGCCATCTTAGTTCCAACATCGTTTTAGCTGCTGTCCAACCTGACAATGTCGTATATGATGAATGGTGGTCATTATTGCTGTCAACAAAAGGAGTCTGCTCATACTGAACATTGATCATAAGGTTTATTCAAACCACAAGATTACAGCATATGTACAGACCCGCGGTGTCCGGAGAACGGCTCCCCGATTGCTATGGCCGTTCTAACTCTCCGCCGTTCTTCCCCCCTTTATATAGCCTTCCAAGAGTTGAATGGCTCCCTCTACTGTTCAATCCCCGTATCTTACAACCCACTTCCTGTCTGTCATATGTGGCGTCACGCTAAAACCTTCCTTCTTGATACCAAAAATCAACCTTCTTTCAGTTCCATTTAAACAACATTTAACACCATCATATTGTCAATACACTACATTCCCCCCTTTCGAGACAACCTAAACGTCTCGAAACCAAACAGAATAAGATTATAACAAGTAACAATTTATCTCATTGAGTATCTTTAACATTAAACCAAAACATTCTTCTCTAGAGCGTAAATTCCTTTCTATGCAATAACTGTTTATGAAGTGGGAATACATTACTATGGCATATGAAGAAATCTCTATGGAGTGTAAGAGCGAAAAACTGTCTGGCAGCCATCCATCCATATCAATCAAGACAGTAAAATTCTCTCACGGTCCCTCTACCCCAGGCAACCACCGTCGGTACTCCAGATAACCTCATTAACCATGTAAATGAATTTGAAACTATGATGCAATTAAATACACATGTAAGCCCCTTTAAACAAAATCCTATCCATAAACATCCATTGTACGGCTGGTCAACCCATTGGACCGGACAATGAAACTCTCCCTTCCTAGCCTCTCTGTCCCTAAACATTCACCGAAATAAACAAAAACATCTAAGATCCTTACATGTAGTCAATAACATCAAACATCATTCTACCAAAATTAATACCTAAAAATATGACACAATTATGTATTACACATGTCTATATTTCATTGCAAACACTGGAATGTAGTCCACTACACTTCATCTCCCTGTAGTGTCCTCTTCCAATGGACTTGTTGATGATGGAATCAGCCACACCCTCCTTGTTTCATCTCCTCCAGTCATATTGTCCCTTCATATTGTCTTTGTTTGAGTATTCCAATCTCCACATGTTCTCCCAAATGCTTCTGGAATGACAAGAAAATAAACGACCAAACAGTATCTTTTGCAAAACAAACACTTTCAAATTAAACCTCAATTTCACCTAAGAATTTAAAAAATGATATATAAATGATGCATGAATCACATAAACCTATTCCCCCCTTTGATTCATAAATCATACCAACATCACCCCAATATTGAAAAAAAAAAAAATAATTGAAAAATCATCAAAATGATATTTATCCATCAGTAGTCCATCCATCTTCCTCCAGATCCGGAACAGTCAACACCGGCATCTGAGTGTTGTCTCCAGGAATCACTCTCCAACCTATCTCAATATCATAACTTTCTCAAAGATCAGTAACAAATTACAAACATCACAGTGTTATCAAAGCTGAAACTAAAATCTGACCCATCACTGCCCCTACTGGCCTAATTGATCTTGCAACCAAATCTTCTCAGATCTCCCAAACACATCCCTTATAATGCATCTATAACCCCAGTGATCTTATCTGAACTATCTGGACTCAAAGTATAACTAATATTTATCAATATGATCTTCCCAAATGTTACACCATACCATGAATAAAGTCCCCCCTTCTCCCTTAGACTTATCCTTCAATGATAGGCTTGAAGCCTATGACATGTCCCTTTTCATCCTATTTTGAACTCTAATTTCAGATCGATCTGTGTTCTGTGCTACTCCTCTTTTAATAGTAAAAGCCTCATATGGAAGCTTCAACGTTGACATGTAACCAAATCCTGTCCATCCCTAATATAAGTATATATATATGCTTTATCACCCCCAAACCCCTAAATATCTCTAAAATTCCCCATAGTCACATTGTCAGTCAAAAGCTAATCGTTCCACCATCAAAGTCCTGCTCTTCTTACTCCCTGGTATATTAAAAATTACATTATATTTGTCATCTCTAACCTTATGTTCATGCTCATCCAAAGTTATCATATAACATCCCAATCTAATCTTCCCATAAACATACCCTTTACCTCATATGTTTTATTAGAACAAAAACAACTTTTAGCCCTCAATGTTTCACCTGAATACTTCAGGGTTCCGTTGTTACCTGATTTTCCTTTCCCATTTAACAATTTCTATAGGGTAATTCATTTACCCAAGAATACTTAAACCTAGGCTTAAACCACTGTTCTGACAACTACATTATTTTATCTGTCAATGACTGTTGCCAATACCACAGTCATGACAAAGCATAAGACTGACCCATACCTGATAGAGGCCGCGCGACCGTCCAACACGTTTGGGCTGGAATTCTCAACAGACATGGACCCTCAAGATTCCTCACTGATCTTACAGAATGAGTTAATCTATCTCTAATTTCCACAACAGAAGAACGAGCGGTACTGATCAGATACCTCTCCCTGTCTGTCATCAAAATCAAAGATCTCATCCTGTCCTCCATGATGAATCTATATTCTCTCTACTACTCTCTGTTCTCCTATTTTAACCCTATTCGTACTATCATTGACAGCACTCTCCATCCGTAACATAACCCCTTAATTTCAGAACAGTTGTTGTCGATGTCATACTCCCTCTTTCGCTATTGCCATCATATCACTAATCCCTTCCAAAGTTACCATTAAAGTAGTTGATTTAGCTGCTGTATCAACCCTAATTACTTCTAGTGCAAAGGTTCCCATTATCCTCTGTGTATTATCTACTGTTGGAGTGACTACTGTCCATTCAGTTCTACTCCTCCTGAACTCCCTCAATGACTGTGGAGCTTTAACAGATTTCAAATCTTCCATCATAAGCGTTACTTTATGAATTACATAGCCCTTTAACCAATAATTCCTAACCGGAACAACTTCTAATGCTTGCACTAGATAAGTACACATATATTCTCCCTAACCTTTCTCTATAACATTACGCAACATAAGTGAACAGTCACTCCTAACCCTCTTCTAAACTATACCTCCTTTTACTCCTGGTCCTGATAACAATACTTATTCTCCATAATTATCTCTCCATATGGGAGAAACGTCCCCATCCTAAACCCTAATAAGTATTTTTCCCCCTAAAATTGGTGCTGTATTGGTTCCCTTATAATCAAATGCGATATATTTATGACTTTAATACCTATCAATGTTGAAAGAGTTAACTTGCTTCTCACTGTTGTTATAATAGACTGAAGTGTGAATGTCCTTAGTTACTCCTAGTTTTTCCCCCAATATAAAAGTTGTCTTTGCTTGTCCTTCCATCTATCACCACTAGTGTCACTTTTTCCCCAAATCTCAGTCCTTTCTCTAAATCCCTGACTTTCAAACTTTTGATTACACAAAATACACCCATAATTACCTTGATCTCCCTGCTGGGAACTGTAAATATAGATACTCAATCACCCTCAATCTTCTCTTATCATTCAGCAACACATACTTTCTCAATGCATCTGCTCCTAACCGATCTAAACTCCTACCCTATCTTCCCACTAAACTTTAAAATGTCCTTCCTCACTGTTCTCTCTCTGTCTTACTACTAACTTTGAAACTTAGCTTACTGTCTCAGAGTTCTTCCAACCCTAATCTACTCCTAACTTATTTTAATCTAATCTTTTCTCTCATAACATTTAAAACCTTTTCCCCTGATTTTCACAAAATCCCTTACCACCAAATTTGTAGAATATGTGATTGGGAAAGTTCCCCACCTGCTTCTGACTCATTACACACAGACTTGGCAAAACGACTAACCACCTTTTAGCCTAGCCTGAAATCCCTTAGTGTAAGAATGTAACCCAGAATAATAATCACCCCTTTTAACTTTTCAGACAGATTGTCTTAATAGACAGTCTAGTGTACATCTTATTGTACAATTCAATTCTCTTCCCAACACTGCAATAACAGTATCTTCTAATATTAGTATGTCTATTTTGATTAACTGTTTTACTACAACAAATCCCTATCCTAATTCGTTATCAATTAGTGAGATGTTTAACCTCTTTAGGCCTAAACCCAAATAAGTTTTTCCCCTATTCACTATCACTTCTAATGGCCGGTTGTTTCAACTGTTAGCTATTTTCTCTTCTCCTCTAATCGATGCTCTCAGCAATGCACCCCCCTTCCGGATCTTCTAGACACTAACAGGTGATCTTGAATTGCCCCTGTATCTTCCTTAAAAATGTTCTCTGTTCTTCCTCCTCCTCCAATTCTGTGTCTGTCCAGAAACTGGCGGTCGATATGGAACATCTGGTCCCCCCTTGACTGGTACAATTGCATTGGATATTGTTCAGTTAAAGCTGTAACAGTGATTGTTGATTTGGTTCACTCTGATTCTTCATAACCAAAACTTATCTTCTCCACCCGTTGTATGATTGAGTTTTCAGAGTTTCTTCTTCTCCAATTCTTGGGATCCTCTCAGCAGTTTCTCCTCTTCTGTATCTTCAACTGTGTTACTTCTAAACTATTTGCTTTATCCAGGCATGATAAGCATCGGTCTATATCTCTATTTCTTCTTTGCCAGTCATTGTAGGATAAAATCCTCGAACATAAAGCACCCTTCATCTCCAAATCTTCATCGCTTTCTTCATCAGAACTCGAATCTCTTGTCCCCTTCTTCGTTCAACTTTCATCAGAGATTAAATCTCGTGTATCCTTCTTCGTTTCTCTCTTGCCAACTTCCTTCTGATCACAGAGTCATATCCACCCATGACCTCTCTCAATCACTCTCATCTTCATCATCCTCATCTCCTTAAGTTCCCAGACATCTCGGTTTTCCTTCCTTCTGGAGTTTTGAATTCATCTTCATCGTCATTTCTGCTTGTATTCGTCTTCATCTCTGATGCCATAATCACCCTGCTAGATGATCACTGAAAGCTGAGGATAAACACCCCTAAGCTGTACTTTTCTTCTCGTAAGGTGGGTGTCTTTTTGCTTAATCCGTATGTGAAAAAGGTGTACTAACATCTGCCATTAGTCTTTCTAACACTACTCTCTAACCCTACTTTGATTAAAAAATGACTATTTTAATCAATTTTCCCCTATATCAAGCCTTTTATATTCCTTTATTGTGAACTATGTTATTTTAGACTGTATAGCCTATGGCTTCCCCCCTTAAATTATTAATATAACCCTAAGAACCCCCCCCCAAAAAATAAAAAATATATATATAAATATTAAAAAATTGAATTAAATGCCTTATTCAAAAACCCTTTAATTAAAAAATAAAAAACCAATTAAAAACTCAATTAAAAATTATGAATAATTTAAAACCAATGTTTTATTCCTATATCACCAATTTATCAATTAGTGTTGACTATCTTACCACAACCCATCAACTGCCAGTAAATGCAAATTAGTCATCTTCAGACTAAAATACCCATAAACAAAGCCTTCTAACCTTACAACCCTTCAATACTCCAATTCCCATCAAACCCCAGTGATACACAGAGCCTCCAAAATGCAATTTTTAATGAAATAGTATTTGCCAAGCCTATGTGAAATTGTCATAACATCACATATTTTGTTAGGATGATTTTGTGTACTAGCCTGATCTGATCCTCTCGTCTGCCTCGTCACACCTTGTCACGTGACGCACACGTCAGCCCCTCCTCTCTCCTGTCGTATCGTATCGTATTGCTCCACTCATATGACAGGAAAAAAACAGAGACACAGAATAACATCTTAGTAGTTAATGCAATCCCTGAGTTATTTCAACCATTCAATATTCGTTCGTTCTACATTATTCACTCTAAGACTAAAATCAGAACTACATAGATCGCTCAAAAACATTATTTTATTTTATTTTAACAAAACATTTTTATTTTAATCCGTCATTTAATTCAATGCATTATTCTTCGCCAACATATATTTAATTTATCAATTCAATAGGACACACCACAAGTTTCATCTTTAACCAATCTTTAAACTAGAATACTCGTGCTAAAATCTCTCTGTCTGTGTGTTTCTCCGTCTCCCTGCAGCCCCCAGATGGGACCTATGACCCTAACCAACCATTTTGTTTTGTAGGCTGAGCACAACCGCATGTCGTAGATTTAGTGCCGTAAACCAAAACGTGTCCTAATCTCGTGTCATAAACTCCCCCTTTCTGTAGTGTAGTGTCGCAAAATCATGCACATGCGCACATCCATTCAAAAACACGTTTTCACCGTGGAAGATTTTAGATCTCTCCCCAAACAGACAGAATAACCGTCCAACTGTAACTCTCGTTTTCCCCTCCTAGTCAAACAACATTTAACAGCGCTCACAAAACATACAACCTGACTTAAACACAGAGACAAATTTAAGAGACTTTAATCCATCGCAATGGAATCTCTAAGGATATCCGTTAGCATGTAGCACGCAACACAATTAGCCTTCAACATTAACATTTAGCTTAGCCTAAGGTACACTGTGGCACAAAACACAATTAGCATGTAGCATTAGCATTTAGCCACGATGTACCACGTGGCCTGAAACAATCAAGCATTAGCCCTAGCCTCCAGCTAACTGCGGCCTACTAGCTATACAAATGAACACCCCGCACCGTGGCCAAATCATCATCATCGCAATTATCTCCGTCTAACTTTTTGTTGCCGTAAGTTCTGGATAATCATAGAGAGGTTACCCCATACATTATAGTTCGTCAACCATACGATGAGTATATAACATGCATATAATTCGTCCAGCTTAATAATTCCCAGAATCAACCTTACACCACCTAACGCGTTGCAAGGATTTTATGGCCCATTCCTAAAGAATCGCCTCGGTCCGAGGTCTTTTCCGTATTCACGGTGCCCTAACTATGCAGACGTCTTCCAACATTTATTCTCTACCAATCCATTGTCCTAAACATGCTATTATTCCCCGTTTACCCATCAACCAAATTTAGAAATTTTTCAGACTCCTAGTCAACAGCCATAACGCCACCCGAAACACGGTCGTAATGGTACACTCCTCCAGTGTACACAAGCAGTAACAAAACCAACAACTTAGCTGTATGTAGTCGGGTCATGACTCCAAACCGAAGTCAGCTTGAGTTAGCTTGGCGACTCCAAATGCAGCAAAGAAGGACTGCATAACCATCTCCTGGCAAGCTCGCCATTATGTCGTATATGATGAATGGTGGTCATTATTGCTGTCAACAAAAGGAGTCTGCTCATACTGAACATTGATCATAAGGTTTATTCAAACCACAAGATTACAGTATATGTACAGACCCGCGGTGTCCGGAGAACGGCTCCCCGATTGCTATGGCCGTTCTAACTCTCCGCCGTTCTTCCCCCCTTTATATAGCCTTCCAAGAGTTGAATGGCTCCCTCTACTGTTCAATCCCCGTATCTTACAACCCACTTCCTGTCTGTCATATGTGGCGTCACGCTAAAACCTTCCTTCTTGATACCAAAAATCAACCTTCTTTCAGTTCCATTTAAACAACATTTAACACCATCATATTGTCAATACACTACAACAACATTATACGTCTTTGCTGTAATGACAGTGGTGAATTATCATTCAGTAATAACAGTTTGGGGGAACAAGGTATGAGGATACCTCTTTCCAAAACATGCCCCTGATCACTCCCAGTACATATGATTAAAAGAGTCCAAGGCACCTTGATTACATAGATCACACAGAGGAGAGGTTGTGATTTCTATTAAATTATGTTTTCTAGGTGGAAGGTTTACCCTGTGTATGAGATTAAAATGTATCAGCTGGTGATTAAGATTGTTAGATGAACCCACTAAGTTCCTGATGAACTCAACTGGTGAGCCTCTTTAGCAGCTAGTTCCATGGACACACTGATTTCAATGTCCTTTGCCAAGGTCAGATGACTTTCAGTCAACAGTCTCTTTTGTGTAGCTTCACTCCGTAGCCCACATACTAGTCTGTCTCTAATGATGTCATTTAGAACAGCATTAAACTCAGTGTTCTGATAGTTTCTTTAATGCAGCAGCAAACATTGTTACTGATTCTCCCTCTTCCTGATGTCTCCTTTGGAACCTGAACCGTTCAGCATTAACTAGTGGTTCTGGTGAAAAATGTCCTTTAAGTATCTCCACAATATCCCCATACGTCTTATTACCTGTTCTGACTGGCTGTAGCAGCCTGCCTTGTAAATTAAATGTCTTTGGCCCCATTACACTAAAATATGGAGGCACAATGTTGTCCTCATCCATGTCATTTACAAGAACAAAATATTCAAACCGTTCTGTATATGAGCTCCACTGTTCAATACTACTTTTATCAAACTGTCCAATGTTTCCATCAATTCCAATAATTGTTCATTTCTCAATAAGCTCCTGATTGTCACTCACTTCAATATTGTCCTCAACCAAAGCAATATTTTCCTCAGTCACGTGATCTTCATTCACTTCACTCACTGACGTTTCCTCCTAAATTCGCTCATTTAGCAGTTTTAATTAAAAGGTTTGTCTTCACAGTTGAATAAATGCCCTATCCTTTAATCACTGTATATTCCTCCTTTTTAATCACGTTGTTTTCCCGCTCCAATGTCCGTCTCGAGTCCTTTTCTGCCGTCCATGACGATGTTAACTCCAGTGGTGGAAAAAGTACCCAATTGTCATACTTGAGTTAAAGTAAAGATCCCTTAATAGAAAATGACTCAACTCAAAGTGAAAGTCACCCAGTAAAATACTACTTGAGTAAAAGTCTAAAAGTATTTGGTTTTAAATGTACACTGCTCAAAAAAATTAAGGGAACACTTAAACAACACAATGTAACTCCAAGTCAATCACACTTCTGTGAAATCAAACTGTCCACTTAGGAAGCAACACTGATTGACAATACATTTCACATGCTGTTGTGCAAATGGAATAGACAACAGGTGGAAATTATAGGCAATTAGCAAGACACCCCCAATAAAGGACTGCTTTTGCAGGTGGTGACCACAGACCACTTCTCAATTCCTATGCTTCCTGGCTGATGTTTTGGTCACTTTTGAATGCTGGCGGTGCTTTCACTCTAGTGGTAGCAAGAGACGGAGTCTACAACCCACATAAGTGGCTCAGGTAGTGCAGCTCATCCAGGATGGCACATCAATGCGAGCTGTGGCAAGAAGGTTTGCGGAGTCTGTCAGCGTAGTGCCCAGAGCATGGAGGCGCTACCAGGAGACAGGCCAGTACATCAGGAGACGTGGAGGAGGCCGTAGGAGGGCAACAACCCAGCAGCAGGACTGCTACCTCCGCCTTTGTGCAAGGAGGAGCAGGAGGAGCACTGCCAGAGGCCTGCAAAATGACCTCCAGCAGGCCACAAATGTGCATGTGTCTGCTCAAACGGTCAGAAACAGACTCCGTGAGGGTGGTATGAGGGCCCGACGTCCACAGGTGGGGGTTGTGCTTACAGCCCAACACCGTGCAGGACGTTTGGCATTTGCCAGAGAACACCAAGATTGGCAAATTCGCCACTGGCGCCCTGTGCTCTTCACAGATTAAAGCAGGTTCACACTGAGCACATGTGACAGACGTGACAGAGTCTGGAGACGCCGTGGAGAACGTTCTGCTGCCTGCAACATCCTCCAGCATGACCGGTTTGGCGGTGGGTCAGTCATGGTGTGGGGTGGCATTTCTTTGGGGGGCCGCACAGCCCTCCATGTGCTCGCCAGAGGTAGCCTGACTGCCATTAGGTACCGAGATGAGATCCTCAGACCCCTTGTGAGACCATATGCTGGTGCGGTTGGCCCTGGGTTCCTCCTAATGCAAGACAATGCTAGACCTCATGTGGCTGGAGTGTGTCAGCAGTTCCTGCAAGAGGAAGGCATTGATGCTATGGACTGGCCCGCCCGTTCCCCAGACCTGAATCCAATTGAGCACATCTGGGACATCATGTCTCGCTCCATCCACCAACGCCACGTTGCACCACAGACTGTCCAGGAGTTGGCGGATGCTTTAGTCCAGGTCTGGGAGGAGATCCCTCAGGAGACCATCCGCCACCTCATCAGGAGCATGCCCAGGCGTTGTAGGGAGGTCATACAGGCACGTGGAGGCCACACACACTACTGAGCATCATTTTGACTTGTTTTAAGGACATTACATAAAAGTTGGATCAACCTGTAGTGTGGTTTTCCACTTTAATTTTGAGGGTGACTCCAAATCCAGACCTTCATGGGTTGATACATTTGATTTCCATTGATAATTTTTGTGTGATTTTGTTGTCAGCACATTCAACTATGTAAAGAAAAAAGTATTTAATAAGATTATTTCATTCATTCAGATCTAGGATGTGTTATATTAGTGTTCCCTTTATTTTTTTGAGCAGTGTATTAGTTATGAGGGGGTGGTTGATACAATGTTGATATATTAGTTATGAGGGGGTGGTTGATACAATGTTGATATATTAGTTATGAGGGGGTGGTTGATACAATGTTGATATATTAGTTATGAGGGGGTGGTTGTTACAATACTGATATCTTAGTTATGAGGGGTGGTTGATACAGTGTTGATATATTAGTTATGAGGGGGTGGTTGATACAGTGTTGATATATACACTACCAGTCAAAAGCTGGGAAGTAGCTACTAAAACTATCTCAGACTCAACGGGAAGTAGCTGCTAAAACTAACTCAGACTCAATGGGAAGTAGCTACTAAAACTAAATCAGACTCAATGGGAAGTAGCTGCTAAAACTAACTCAGACTCAATGGGAAGTAGCTACTAAAACTAACTCAGACTCAATGGGAAGTAGCTACTAAAACTAACTCAGACTCAATGGGAAGTAGCTACTAAAACTAACTCAGACTCAATGGGAAGTAGCTACTAAAACTAACTCAGACTCAATGGGAAGTAGCCACTAAAACTAACTCAGACTCAATGGGAAGTAGCTACTAAAACTAACTCAGACTCAATGGGAAGTAGCTACTAAAACTAACTCAGACTCAATGGGAAGTAGCTACTAAAACTAACTCAGACTCAATGGGAAGTAGCTACTAAAACTAACTCAGACTCAATGGGAAGTAGCTACTAAAACTAACTCAGACTCAATGGGAAGTAGCTACTAAAACTAACTAAGACTCAATGGGAAGTAGCTACTAAAACTAACTCAGACTCAATGGGAAGTAGCCACTAAAACTAACTCAGACTCAATGGGAAGTAGCTACTAAAACTAACTCAGACTTAATGGGATGTAGCTACTAAAACTAACTCAGACTCAATGGGAAGTAGCTACTAAAACTAACTCAGACTCAATGGGAAGTAGCTACTAAAACTAACTCAGACTCAATGGGAAGTAGATACTAAAACTAACTCAGACTCAATGGGAAGTAGCCACTAAAACTAACTCAGACTCAATGGGAAGTAGCTACTAAAACTAACTCAGACTCAATGGGAAGTAGATACTAAAACTAACTCAGACTCAATGGGAAGTAGCCACTAAAACTAACTCAGACTCAATGGGAAGTAGATACTAAAACTAACTCAGACTCAATGGGAAGTAGCCACTAAAACTAACTCAGACTCAATGGGAAGTAGCCACTAAAACTAACTCAGACTCAATGGGAAGTAGCTACTAAAACTAACTCAGACTCAATGGGAAGTAGCTACTAAAACTAACTCAGACTCAATGGGAAGTAGCCACTAAAACTAACTCAGACTCAATGGGAAGTAGCTACTAAAACTAACTCAGACTCAATGGGAAGTAGCTACCTAGTAGCTGGGTGACAGCTGCACACGCATTCTACGCATGAACTACACCCATCATCAATACTTTTAATCACAAATAAACAATCATCAGTTTTAGAACTGACAATGTACAATTATTTGTGTAAAACTAACAGTGAAATACGACTCACACTCATCCTCTGGCTTAAAAACAGAAGTCCAAACTCTGGTGGTACGGTAGCTCAATGTACGGTAGTTTCCTGGGAAGACACAGAAGAAAAACAACACTTCTCAATCAAAACCGTCTAACCTGTAGCAGAGCACTTTGACACACCCACTCCTTTTCCACACGCCCACTACTTTCCTTTCGACACACCCACTCCTTTTCCACACGCCCACTACTTTCCTTTCGACACACCCACTCCTTTTCCACACGCCCACTACTTTCCTTTCGACACACCCACTCGGCCATACTCCGTTGGCCATATTTGGATACAGCTACCCCCTTTTCAGTGGAAAGACAAAAGGTGGTTACACCCAGAGCCATGTGTTTAGACTCAGCCAGCTCACAGTACAATTCCACCCTATCCGCTTGCGGGTTAACATTTTGGTTGGCCAACAATATTTTAAGACTACAATGACTGAATCAATTTCCCCACATTTGATACTGAAATTGGTATTGATTAACAATGGCAAGGCTATTGTATTGTATTTTCGGTTACATTCTGGTCAATAAAATCTAATTTATAAATCAAATGTATTTATAAAGCCCTTTTTACGTCAGCAACGGTTTACACCTTTGTTTTCTGTAAGAAATACATGGAACTGCAATCATGTAAAACACCGTTATCCATCATGCTTTGCTTATATTCATTGTATTCTGAAAAGTCTGTTCAGAAAAATCTACAACAGTTTCTAAACAACTACAAGTTTTTAAAAGGGATTAAATTAAGACAATATTTCTGTATATTTATAATATCGCGTTTATATTGTTTATATAGTGGCGTACTGCATTAGCATCAAATAGCCCCCGCGATATGCAACTTTTCAGGGAAGTTAGGAACCAATATACACAAGCAGTCAGGAAAGCAAAGACTAACTTTTTCAAACAGAAATTTGCATCCTGTAGCACTAACTCCAAAAAGTTTTGGGACACTGTAAAGTCCATGGAAAATAAGAGCACTTCCTCCCAGCTGCCCACTGCACTGACGCTAGGAAACATTATCACCACCGATAAATCTACAATAATCGAGAATTTCAACAAGCATTTTGCTACGGCTGGCCATGCTTTCCACCTGGCTACCATTACCCCGGCCACCAGCTCTGCACCCTCCGCTGCAACTTGCCCATGCCCCCCCGCTTCTCCTTCACACAAATCCAGACAGCTGATGTTCTAAAAGAGCTGCAAAATCTGGACCCCTACAAATCATCTGGGCTAGACAATCTGGACCCTTTCTTTCTAAAACTAGCCGCCGAAATTGTCGCAACCCCTATTACTAGCCTGTTCAACCTCTCTTTCGTAACGTCTGAGATCCCCAGAGATTGGAAAGCTGCCGCGGTCATCCCCCTCTTCAAAGGGGGTGACACTCTAGATCCAAACTGTTACAGACCCATATCCATCCTGCCCTGCCTTTCAAAAGTTTTTGAAAGCCAAGTCAACAAACAGATCACCGACCATTTCGAATCCCACCGTACCTTCTCCGCTATGCAATCCGGTTTCCGAGCTGGTCATGGGTGCACTTCAGCCACGCTCAAGGTCCTAAACGATATTATAACCGCGATCGATAATAGACAGTACTGTGCAGCCGTTTTCATTGACCTGGCCAAGGCTTTCGACTCTGTCAACCACCGCATTCTTATTGGCAGACTAAATAGCCTTGGTTTCTCAAATGACTGCCTCGCCTGGTTCACCAACTACTTCTCAGATAGAGTTCAATGTGTCAAATCGGAGGGCCTGTTGTCTGGACCTATGGCAGTCTCTATGGGGGTGCCACAGGGTTCAATTCTTGGGCCGACTCTTTTCTCTGTATATATCAATGACGTCGCTCTTGCTGCTGGTGACTCTCAGATCCACCTCTACGCAGACGACACCATTTTGTATACATCTGGCCCTTCATTGGACACTGTGTTAACAAACCTCCAAACGAGCTTCAATTCCATACAACACTCCTTCAGTAGCCTCCAACTGCTCTTAAACACTAGTAAAACTAAATGCATGCTCTTCAACCGAACGCTGCTTGCACCCGCCCACCCGACTAGAATCACTACTCTCGACGGGTCTGACTTAGAGTATGTGGACAACTACAAATACCTAGGTGTCTGGTTAGACTGTAAACTCTCATTCCAGACTCACATTAAGAATCTCCAATCCAAAGTTAAATCTAGAATCGGTTTCCTATTTCGCAACAAAGCCTCCTTCACTCATGCTGCCAAACATGCCCTCGTAAAACTGACTATCCTACCGATCCTTGACTTCGGCGATGTCATTTACAAAATAGCCTCCAACACTCTACTCAGCAAATTGGATGTAGTCTATCACAGTGCCATCCGTTTTGTCTCCAAAGCCCCATATAATACCCACCACTGTGACCTGTACGCTCTTGTTGGCTGGTCCTCACTACATATTCGTCGCCAAACCCACTGGCTCCAGGCCATCTATAAATCACTGCTAGGCAAATCCCCGCCTTATCTTAGCTCATTGGTCACCATAGCAACACCCACCCGTAGTCTGCGCTCCAGCGGGTATATCTCACTGGTCATCCCCAAAGCCAACACCTCCTTTGGCCGCCATTCCTTCCAGTTCTCTGCTGCCAATGACCGGAACAAATTGCAAAAATCTCTGAAGCTGGAGACACTTATCTCCCTCACTAACTTTAAGCATCAGTTGTCAGAGCACCTTACCGATCACTGCACCTGTACACAGCCCATCTGAAATTAGCCCGCCCAACTACCTCATCCCTATATTGTTATTTATTTTGCTAATTTGTACCCCAGTATCTCTATTTGCACATCATCTCTTGCACATCTATCATTCCAGTGTTAATACTAATTGTAATTATTTTGCACTATAGCCTATTTTATTGCCTTACCTCCATAACTTGCTAAATTTGCACACTGTATATTATATGTATTTCTGTTGTATTTTTGACTTTGTTTTGTTTTACCCCATATGTAACTCTGTGTTGTTGTTTTTATCGCACTGCTTTGCTTTATCTTGGCCAGGTCGCAGTTGTAAATGAGAACTTGTTCTCAACTGGTTTACCTGGTTAAATAAAGGTGGGAAAAAAAAAAAAAAAAAAAAAAAAAAAAAAATGGTTGCTGCAAAGGCTTGCGTGTACTCGTTAAATGTGTGTCTTTTCGCACAAAGGAAGTCACACAATTAGTTTAGTCTTTTCTTACGAATTAAGTAGCACAAAAACGCGCACATTCGCACGAAATCTGCTGCAATACTTTTAACATATATTTGCACGTATTGAGTGTGAGATTGTGTTGCCTGAGATGCCTGCCTGTTTAGTGCTGCTTGCTTGATGTTGCTGAACCCTTATTGGCTAACTAGTCTGTATATTCTACTGATTCATATGGATGCCAGTCCATACATTGGCTGTAAAAGTGGGTAAAAACAGAAAAGCATATAACTGTAGCTATGTGGTCTTTACTTGGGTGTGTTTCAGCAGTGTGAGGTCAGAGAGATGCTTCCAAGTCAGTATTTTTCAGAACTCATAAAATCCTTTACACAATCTGATGGGATGAATGTGAACAAAACAGTGAACAAACAAAGGCAGAAGCTGCTGGTAAAGCAACACTCACGGTGTGATGGAGAGTGGTAAAGCAACACTCACGGTGTGATGGAGAGTGGTAAAGCAACACTCACGGTGTGATGGAGAGTGGTAAAGCAACACTCACGGTGTGATGGAGCGTGGTAAAGCAACACTCACGGTGTGATGGAGAGTGGTAAAGCAACACTCACGGTGTGATGGAGAGTGGTAAAGCAACACTCACGGTGTGATGGAGGGTGGTAAAGCAACACTCACGGTGTACAGATGTAAAATAAATAAGTGTTAGCTTCCTCAGCACCATGCACCCCACTGTTGCCACCGGCAGTGACCAGAAGAAGAAACCGGAGACAGTGACAGACTACAATCACACAAAGGTATATACAGTATCTCTACCATATACAGATAGCCTTCCCATCTGCCAAACACCAAATAGGATCCCCTTTTATTATATTACATTCATATTATTACTATTAGTATTATCATTCTATATAATTATAACCTATTCTATTCTATTTTATTTTATGTAAAAGGTTGGTGTGGATGCACTCGACCAGATGTCCAGACTGTACTCTGAAAAAGGGGGTACTCTCCTCTGGCCTGTTGACTGTACTCTGTAAAAGGGGGTACTCTCCTCTGGCCTGTTGACTGTACTCTGTAAAAGGGGGTACTCTCCTCTGGCCTGTTGACTGTACTCTGTAAAAGGGGGTACTCTCCTCTGGCCTGTTGACTGTACTCTGTAAAAGGGGGTACTCTCCTCTGGCCTGTTGACTGTACTCTGTAAAAGGGGGTACTCTCCTCTGGCCTGTTGACTGTACTCTGTAAAAGGGGGTACTCTCCTCTGGCCTGTTGACTGTACTCTGTAAAAGGGGGTACTCTCCTCTTGCCTGTTGAGGTGTTCTACAATGTGCTCGACATGACTGCTATCAACACTTGTTGTACAAGCAATGCCTTGACAAGACAGTCAGCAGGAGACATTTCATCATGGATCTGGCATGTGAGCTTGGTGAGAACCACATGAACGCAGAGAAAGAAGCTACAGTCACCAAGCAGGCTGCCAAGACAGCAGGTCCTGCTCTCCCTCTTCCCCAAGCACCACAGCTCCCACTGGGGAAAAAGACACAATGTCAAGACAGCAGGTCCTGCTCTCCCTCTTCCCCAAGCACCACAGCTCCCACTGGGGAAAAATACACAATGTCAAGACAGCAGGTCCTGTTCTCCCTCTTCCCCAAGCACCACAGCTCCCACTGGAGAAAAATACACAATGTCAAGACAGCAGGTCCTGCTCTCCCTCTTCCCCAAGAACCACTGCTCCCACTGGGGAAAAATACACAATGTCAAGACAGCAGGTCCTGCTCTCCCTCTTCTCTTTTTGTTTCTGGAGGCTTGTTCGATGTTGCCCTTTTTACCACAGGCTGGACAATCCATGTCCTTCCACCAGCATGTTGATAGCTGATGTCCCACCTTGCCACAGTGGAAACATGTGACTTGATTTCCCGGTCTCTGATTTTCAGTTGAAACTCTGTGCACTTTTCCTTTTTTTGTGATCAACTTTGTATTTATTTTAAAGAAACACAGACAAGAACAACTAGCAGCAGGAATGGTTATACAGCTAGAGACACAATACTGTTAAAATATATATCAGTATGTTATGGAAACTAGTTATTGCAGATAAATACAATTATAATAAACCACATATACAATCACCCACCTCAGCTGCATCAACCCACCCTCCAACCCCTCCAACCCCTCCTGGGACCACCCCAACCCACCCTCCAACCCCTCCTGGGACCACCCCAACCCACCCTCCAACCCCTCCTGGGACCACTCCAACCCACCCTCCAACCCCTCCTGGGACGACCCCAACCCACCATCCAACCCTTCCTGGGACCACCCCAACACACCCTCCAACCCCTCCTGGGACCACCCCAACCCACCCTCCAACCTCTCCTGGGACCACCCCAACCCACCCTCCAACCCCTCCTGGGACCACCCCAACCCACCCTCCAACCCCTCCTGGGACCACCCCAACACACCCAACCTGATCTCCATTAAATTAAATACTAAATCAAGGTACACATTTGCACAAAAATTATAATTAACGGTTAATCTGTTGGGTAAAACCAACTACAGGAGTTATTTTATGGTTTCAGCTGCAATTGTTGTTTGGCTAGCCCCATTGATCCTAGCAGTAGATAGTTCTAAATAAATGATATCTATAAAAGTGCTGATCCAATGAGGTGTGGTGGTTGCCATCTTAGTTCCAAAATATTTTTAGCTGCTGTCCAACCTGACAACATTATACGTCTTTGCTGTAATGACAGTGGTGAGTTTGGGGGAACAAGGTATGAGGATACCTCTTTCCAAAACATGTCCCCTGGTCACTCCCAGTACATATAATTAAAGGAGCCCAAGGCACCTTGATTACATAGATCACACAGAGGAGCAGTTGTGATTTATATAAAATTATGTTTTCTAGGTGGAAGGTTTACCCTGTGTATGAGATTAAAATGTATCAGCTGATGATTAGGATTGTTAGATGAACCCACTAAGTTCCTGATGAACTCAACTGGTGAGCCTCTTTAGCAGCTAGTTCCATGGACACACTGATTTCAATGTCCTTTGCCGAGGTCAGATGACTTTCAGTCAACAGTCTCTTTTGTGTAGCTTCACTCCGTAGCCCACATACTAGTCTGTCTCTAATGATGTCATTTAGAACAGCATTAAACTCAGTGTTCTGGTAGTTTCTTTAATGCAGCAGCAAACATTGTTACTGATTCTCCCTCTTCCTGATGTCTCCTGTGGAACCTGAACCTTTCAGCATTAACTAGTGGTTCTGGTAAAAAATGTCCTTTAAGTATCTCCACAATATTATATACTGTTAAACAAAGGAGTCCGCTAATACTGAACTTTGATCATACGTTTTATTCATATCACAAGATTTCAGCATAAGTTTACAGATGTATATAGCATCCGGAGAACAGAGTCCCAAAATAATAAGTCTGTTCTAATGTTCTTTGTCTCTAGCCCATACTTATAATCTTTCCCAAAATATGGGTGGTTCCCCATACTGACCCCTACAACAAACAGACTCCCTATGTTCTATTAGGTGTCACTCTAAAACGTCTCCCTCTGAAACTGAATAAACATCCTCTCAGGTTCCACTTGAAAATATTAGCAAAGTCATAATTCTCCATATACTTAAGTATCAAAAGTAAAAGTACAAGTATAAATCATTTCAAATTCCTCACATAAAGCAAACCAGACAATTTTCTTGTTTTTAAAATTATGTTCAGCCAGAGGCACACTCCAACACTCAGACAATTTACAAACAAAGCATGTGTTTAGTGAGTATGCCAGATCAGAGGCAGTAGGGATGTTCTCTTGATAAGTGTGTGAATTGGACCATTTTCTGTCCTGCTAAGCATTCAAAAAAACTACTTAAGTAGTACTTTAAAGTATTTTTACTTAAGTACTTTACACCACTGGTTAACTCTCTTTCTTAGCTAGCTCGACTATGCACTTGCCTCTGCTAGCAGTACACTGTGCTAACATTAGCCTAGACTGGACCACAGAAAATAACATTTTTAAACAGTTGTAAAAACCCACAACTTCCAGACAGAATAGTTCCTGTAGATTCAGACTTACTCATCACCAATCTTTTGTTATGTCTCGTGGGATTCATAACCACGTCTGTATAACAATTCAATAATGATGAGACAGGAGATCAGTTCAACCATTTATCTGGAATGTGATCATCTCAACACATACAAACCCCCATGATGCTCTGCGGCACAACCCCAATATACAACAAATACATAGATAAGTAAATGGACACTAAACAAAACTCATAGAGGAATTTACATGTTCAATTGTAGAAAGTAGGGCCATGGGATAGGGTCAGAAAGGTCAGTATGTTTGATAACTGGTTCCAGAGGTGACATAACAAGCATAAGGTCCATTATAACACAGTGAAGTAGAGGTGGGAGCTAAAAGCAGACATGGACAGTGAGACGGTGTGAGGAGGTCAGGGGTGAAACACTAGATCAGGACAGGTAGAAATGGCAGGGCTGGAAATAGACACAGAGACACATTCTGATCATGGCTCAGACCTGACCTGAGACACCCAAACAGAAGATGCCATAGCAAAGTCCTGTCCAGTAGGCTATATGGGATTTCCTTTCATCAAAATCCTACACATGGAAATGTGTCCAGTGTGTGTGTGTCCAGTGTGTGTGTGTGTGTGTGTCCAGTGTGTGTGTGTCCAGTGTGTGTGTGTGTGTCCAGTGTGTGTGAGTGTGTGTGTGTGTGTGTGTGTGTGTGTGTCCAGTGTGTGTGTCTTGTGTGTGTGTGTGTCAGGTGTGTGTATCCAGTGTGTATGTGTGTGTGTCGTGTGTGTGTTTGTCCAGTGTGTGTGTGTGTGTCTAGTGTGTGTGTGTGTGTCCAGTGTGTGTTTGTCCAGTGTGTGTGTGTGTGTCCAGTGTGTGTGAGTGTGTGTGTGTGTCCAGTGTGTGTGTCTTGTGTGTGTGTGTCAGGTGTGTGTATCCAGTTTGTATGTGTGTGGGTCAAGTGTGAGTGTGTCCAGTGTGTGTGTGTCCAGCGTGTGTGTGTCCAGCGTATGTGTGTGTGTCCAGTGTGTGCGTCCAGTGTGTGTGTGTGTTTGTGTGTGTCCAGTGTGTGTGAGTGTGTGTGTCCAGTGTGTGTGTGTGTCCAGTGTGTGTGAGTGTGTGTGTCCAGTGTGGGTGTGTGTGTCCAGTATGTGTGTGTGTGTGTGTGTGTGTGTGTGTGTGTGTGTCCAGTGTGTGTGTGTGTCCAGTGTGTGGGTCCTGTGTGTGTGTGTGTATCAGGTGTGTGTGTGTCCAGTGTGTATGTGTGTGTGTCGTGTGTGTGTGTGTCCAGTGTGTGTGTGTCCAGCGTATGTGTGTGTGTCCAGTGTGTGTGTCCAGTGTGTGTGTCCAGTGTGTGTGTGAGTGTTTGTGTGTGTCCAGTGTGTGTCCAGTGTGTGTGTGTGTGTGTGTGTGTGTGTGTATGTGTGTCCAGTGTGTGTGTGTGTGTGTGTGTGTGTGTGTGTGTGTCAGGTGTGTGTGTGTGTAAGTCCAGTGTGTGTGAGTGTCATGTGTGTGTGTCCTGTGTTTGTGTGTGTGTCAGATGTGTGTGTGTGAGTGTCCAGTGTTTGTGAGTGTGTGTGTCCAGTGTGTGTTTGTCCAGCGTATGTGTGTGTGTGTCCAGTGTGTGCGTCCAGTGTGTGTGTGTGTGTTTGTGTGTGTCCAGTGTGTGTGAGTGTGTGTGTCCAGTGTGTGTGTGTGTCCAGTGTGTGTGTGTGTAAGTGTGTATGTGTGTTTGTCCAGTGTGTGTGTGTGTGTCCAGTTTGTGTGAGTGTGTGTGTCCAGTGTGTGTATGTGTGTCCAGTGTGTGTGTGTGTGTGTGTGTGTGTGTGTCCAGTGTGTGTTTGTCCGGTCTGTGTTTGTCCGGTGTGTGTGTGTACAGTGTGTGTGTATCAAGTGTGTTTGTGTGTCCAGTGTGTGTCAGTGTGTGTGTCCAGTGTGTGTGTCCAGTGTGTGTGTGTGTCCAGTGTGTGTGAGTGTGTGTGTCCTGTGTGTGTGTCCTGTGTGTGTGTGTGTGTGTCAGGGGTGTGTGTGTCCAGTGTGTGTGTGTGTGTCCAGTGTGTGTGTGTGTGTGTGTGTGTGTCCAGTGTGTGTGTGTGTCCTGTGTGTGTGTGTGTGTCAGGTGTGTGTGTGTCCAGTGTGTGTGTGTGTCCAGTGTGTGTGTGTGTGTCCAGTGTGTGTGTCCTGTGTGTGTGTGTGTGTCAGGTGTGTGTGTGTCCAGTGTGTATGTGTGTGTGTCGTGTGTGTGTGTCCAGTGTGTGTGTGTCCAGCGTATGTGTGTGTGTCCAGTGTGTGTGTCCATTGAGTGTGTGAGTGTTTGTGTTAGTCCAGTGTGTGTGTCCAGTATGTGTGTGTTTCCAGCGTATGTGTGTGTGTCCATTGTGTGTGTCCAGTGTGTGTGTGTGAGTGTTTGTGCGTGTCCAGTGTGTGTGTGTGTGTGTGTCCAGTGTGTGTGTCAGGTGTGTGTGTGTGTGTGTCCAGTGTGTGTGTGTGTGTGTGTCCTGTGTTTATGTGTGTGTCAGGTGTGTGTGTGTGTGTGTGTGTGTCCAGTGTGTGTGAGTGTGTGTGTCCAGTGTGTGTGTGTGTGTCCTGTGTGTGTGTGTGTTACAGGTGTGTATGTGTCCAGTGTGTATGTTTCCAGTGTGTATTTGTGTGTGTCCAGTGTGTATGACTGTGTATCGTGTGTGTGTGTGTGTATGTGTGTTTGTCCAGTGTGTGTGTGTGTGTGTGTGTCCTCTGTGTGTGTGTCCAGTGTGTGTGTCCAGTGTGTGTGTGTTCAATGTGTTTGTGTGTCCTGTGTGTGTGTGTGTCCTGTTTGTGTGTCCTGTGTGTGTGTTTGTGTGTCAGGTGTGTGTGTGTGTGTCCAGTGTGTGTGTGTGTCCTGTGTGTGTGTGTTTGTGTGTCAGTTGTGTGTGTGTGTGTGTGTGTGTGTGTGTCCAGCGTGTGTGAGTGTGTGTGTCCAGTGTGTGTGTGTGTGTCCCGTGTGTCCTGTGTGTGTGTGTGTGTCAGGTGTGTGTGTGTCCAGTGTGTATGTTTCCAGTGTGTATGTGTGTGTGTGTTCAGTTTGTATGAGTGTGTGTCCTGTGTGTGTGTGTGTGTGTGTGTGTTTGTCCAGTGTGTGTGTGTGTGTGTGTGTGTCCAGTGTGTGTGTGTCCTCTTTGTGTGTGTCCAGTGTGTGTTCAGTGTGTGTGTGTGTGTCCATTCTGTGTGTGTGTCCAGAGTGTGGGTGTGTTTGTCCAGTGTGTGTGTATCAAGTGTGTTTGTGTGTCCAGTGTGTGTCAGTGTGTGTGTCCAGTGTGTGTGTGTGTACAGTATGTGTGTATCAAGTGTGTTTGTGTTTCCAGTGTGTGTCAGTGTGTGTGTCCAGTGTGTGTGTGTGTTCAGTATGTGTGTGTATAGGAGGATGGGCATATTGGAATGGCTGGAATGGAATAAATGGAACGGTATCAAACACATCAAACATATGGAAACTCATCCATTTATTCCATTCCAGCCATTACAATGAGCCTGTCCTCCTATACCTCCTCCCACCAGCCTCCTCTGACACACACGTATACATAAACACACTAGGCATTCATGCACCTAAGGGCATTCTGTTGATGCCTCTCTCTCTCTCTCTCGTTGCATCCAATGGCAGTGTACGCGATAAGCTAATGCAAGGAGCTGCTTGTGGACTTGCCATCTCTAACGCAGTTCCACCTCCGATTTGATAGAATCTAGCCCTTCACATTGCATTATCCAGTAACCATATCAACCTTTAATCCACATCTTATACTTTTCTCATATTTTGTGTGTTCTTTCTTCCATATGGGAATGAATGCTGACAAATAAATGCTCATATTATTTTATTGATGAAGTATTCCACTAAATGAAAGAAGATAGAAATGAACTTTTGACCAATGCTATCTGATAATATTTACTCTTCCATATGCGTTGTGTTCTTACATCTTCTTCAGTATGAGGTCTGGGATGTACACCATGTGATTTTCTTTGCCATATGCCTTTTTCAACAGCTTTTCTCTTTCTTTCTCCCTCTGTTTCTTTTCGTTATAGTTCCTTGCCACCTCGTCCAGGTGGGCTTTCACCCTCTCCTTATTCTTCCTCACTTCTTCCTTACTCTCTGCTTTTCTAGCTCTGAGCAGTTCTTTTACTTTGTTCTTCTCCAACAAGTCTCTTTCTTTCCTCTCCTTTTTCTCCTGCTTTGCCCTGACTCTCTGGGCGCGTTTAGTTTCCATCTGAAAGAGAAAGTCCATACATGTTGGTCAGTGATCTGAAATATGATTATTACTCCTTCTCTAGCATGCAGTCAACTTAATCTGTTGAATCTGATAGTATAACCATTAGGAGGTGACTTATGACCTCCCTGAACTGTGACTGGTTAAATGGAGTACTGTACCTGTGCCTGCTCTTGCTCTCTGAACCTCAGGACAGTCTGCATCTGGTACAGCTTTATGTACGCCTCCTTCATCCTCTCCACCACATCCCTCTTCTCTATTGCCCATCTCTCTTTGTCCCTTTGCATTATCTCAATTTCACTACTCTTTCTATCCCGCTCCTCTGTAATCTTCCAGTTCTCCTTCTCCATCTCTCTCTTTTCCATCTCCCATCCCTTCTTCTCTTGTCCATTCAGGCACAGAATCCTCATCTTTTCTCTTTCCAGAGCCTCTATCGCTCTCTCCTTCTCTCTCAGCTCAATTATCCACTCCTCTGCTGCCTGCGTGCTCCTCCTCTTAATCTCCTCCTTCTCCTTCATCCATCTTTCCCCCCGTTGATCCAAGAGGCTTCGTAGGCCAGCCTTGGCCTTGGCCCATCTCCCCCTGTCCTCCTTCCAGGCTACTAGGGTCTGATTCCTCTCCTGGTCTGCTTTGGCCAAAGCTGTCTTCAAACCATTTTCTTATGAGGTTCCATCCATTCCTCTCTCTCACCCTCTCCTTCCCCACCCTTTCATTCTCAGCTAACAGTCTCTTCTTTTTCTCCACTGTCACCTTCCATAACTTGGCCAAGGACATCTTCACCTTTGATATCTTGTCCACCATTGTTTGTTTGTCGGTCGCTGCGCTTTCTCTCTGTTTGTCCGACACCTCTCGCTGCCTTTCATTCTCAGCTGACAGCCGCGTGTTCTCCACGGTCAACTTCCCTATCTTGGCCAAGTGCAGTATGTTCTGCACCTTCAGCATTGCCATCTTGAGCTCCATATTTTTTCTGTCTGACACTGCACTTTCTCTCTGTTTCTCAAAGAACTCTCTCTCCAGCTTCCATTGGTAGCAGTTTACCTCAATAGAAGCCTCAGTCTCCCTTATCTGTCTCAGCAACTCTTCAATTAGCCTTTCTCTTTCTTGCTCTGGTTCCACCCTCACCTTGTTGACTTCCTCCAACACCTCTCTCTGCAGCTTCCACCGGTAGTGGTCTACCTTGTTACAAGTCTCAATCTCCTTTCTCATTCTCAGCAGCCCCTCCATTTCTCTTTGTCTTTCTATCTCTCGTTCCCCCCTCATCTTGTTGCCTTTCTCCATCTCCTCACTTTCAGTCATCTCTTTCTCCATCTCAATGACTTCTCTCTGCATCAATATGTATGGAGAAACATGTATTCCTTATTTTTTTTATTTTGTGTGAATCTTTTCCATGTCATTTTCTTAAAACTGTCTGGCCATGCCAGTTTTCCAACTTCAGTTACCTTCAGGATAACTGGTATAATTTATTAAATGGTAATAAGTAGGCCTACCTTCACTGATTTCCTTAGAAGTCAAACACTTTTACACATTATTATGTTCTAACTCACCTCTCCTCTGCGATGTCTGTCCACTTATGGAGATTTAAAAAGATATACACTTGAGTAGTTATGGTGTGGTGAATGGATATGCTGGTTGTTTTCTTTGGTTTGGAACTTGTTGTAGCCAAGTTCTAATTCCAAATTCTATGGTTGTAGCCTAGCTTAATTGTTGAGTCATAATGAGATTGGAATGTTGGCTTGAATTCTGTATTATGGACAAAAATCTCAGAATTCTGAAGATTTTAGAATTATATTTAAAAATTATTGTTTGTCATACATTCTATATGCATCATTCTAGCCCTTGGATGCTCTCTCAGAGTTATAAGTCTTATATTCTCAGCCCAAAAGAAATTTGGTCTATTTCAAAAATATTCAAAATAAGGATTACTTTGTAAGTATTGGTTGTCATGGTGCCGTGAGGAAGCCTAGGCAGAGAGCTCTGTTAATATGTGACCGACCCCCCCCCCCCACACACACACACACTCACTTAAAGACCTTGAAGTTTGGTTTGGAAACAACATCACTATTTGTCCTGGCAATGAAGGTCTGTCTTCTGGAACACTCATGAAAAAAGAGAATGGTTTTCGTTTAAGTTGTCCACTTTAAAAACCCTTCGGCTTCTTCTCGCTGAGTTGCTTGAGGACACGGTAGCGCTGTGGCGAGGAGGCACAAGATAGGTCCTTAAAATAACATAACTAAGGCTACTTAACACTGTAGAAACTCTGGAATCACACTTTGTTGGCATAAAGACACCCACAATCTCTCCTTCTATCTCGGTACATTCTTGCACCAACGAGTGTTCAGTCCTTGCACACCATATAATGGAGGGTGTCATTCCAAAATACCCCTTCGCTGCATTGAACCTGCTAATTACCGAGACAGTTGAACGTTAAAATGATTGAGAATGACTTTCACCACTAAATAAACTTCCACAGTTTGACAAAGACACATCAGGGGAAAACAGCTACTCGTATTAAAAACCTTTCATTATGGCGATAGCTATTTGCTGCAGTGACTGAGAGCCAATTGAGGCCCAGTATTCTCAGTGCTTCTGGGGCCTGTGCAGTGCAGGTGAATGGTGTGCGTGTGTGTATGTGTGAAATGTAGGATTGTCTGAGCACAAACAGAGCTACTTATTTTGGCAACGCATGAAGCAGAGTTAGCAAACAGCTTGAGTGATGAATGACAGGCTGCTAGGAGAGGCAGAGAACCCAAAGATCCTTCCTCACTCACACTCCCAGAAAAAGCTTTTGGATTGCTGTGGATCCAGTGGTTTGTGTGTGTGTGTGTTTGTGTTTGTGTGTGCGTGTGTGTGTGTGTTTGTGTGTGTGTGTGTGTGTGTCCAGTGTGTGTTTGTGTGTTTGTGTCCAGTGTGTGTGGGGGTCCAGTGTGTGTGTCTGTATGTGTCCAATATGTGTGTGTTTGTGTGTACAGTACACATACTGGACAAACACACACACTGGACAAACACACACACACATACACACACACACACACACACACACACTGGACACAAGCACACACACACACTGGACACACACAGACACAAAAACTGGACACAAACTGGACACACAAACACACACAAACTGGACACACACACACACACACACTGGACACACACACACACACACACACACACTGGACACACACAAACACACTGGACACACGCAAACACACTGGACACGCACACAAAAACACACACAAAAACTTGACACACACGCACACAGTAGACACACACACACACTGGACACACACACACACACTGGACACACACACACTCACTGGACACACACACACACAAAAAGAAAACACACACCGGACACACACACACTGGACCCACACACACACACACTCGACCCACACACACTGGACACACACACACACATTGGACACACACACACTGGACACACACACACTGGACACACACTGGACACACACACGGACAAACATTCTTACCACCGCTTGTACAAAGTTATATGCTGAATGTGTGTGTGAGTGTGTGTGTGTGTGTGTGTGTCCAGTGTGTGTGTTTGTGTGTGTGTGTGAGTTCAGGTGTATCCCTCAATGACTGTCTGTTCTTCTGCTTACCGCTACAGTGTGGAACATGGTGGAGAGAACACAATGGAACCTGGACTTAGAAAATGTGAGTGTTGACTGCTGTGAAGAATATGACTAAGAATAAGTCTTAATTCAAGTGAAGTCAAAGTCAAAGACCACCATCATTACTTACTTGGTCATATTAAATATCAGCTGTAGTTCTACAGAAGCACAAATCAGGGACAACAAAGTTTACAAAGAGTTGCTTTGACAATGTGTGTGTATGTGTGTGTGTGTGTGTGTGTGTGGCGTGTTCGTGTTACTTTAGAAATGTGTGTGTGTGTTCATGCATGAAGATGTGTGTGTCCAGTGTGTGTTCAGGATGTGTTTCCAGTGTGTGTGTGTTCAGGATGTGTGTGTGTGTGTGTAATTAATGGCAATAAGTGTGTTTTATATTACCATACAGTATAACATATGATCATTGAACAAATCTCAAGTTACCTTAACTTCTCCTTTTGATACCTAGAAACATCTACATTAAATTAATTAGTGAAAAGTGAGTTAACATTCTAATGTGAATGATGATGATTTCTAATATTGTGTCTGGTTTCATCCATCAGATGTCTGTGATCTCACACTGGATCCAAACACAGTAAACAGATTCCTCTCTCTGTCTGAGGAGAACAGAAAGGTGACATGGAGGATGGAGTGTCACACACACACACACACACACACACACACTGGACAAACACACACACTGGACACACTCACACTGGACACACACACACACACTGGACACACACACACTAGACACACACACAAACACACACACACTGGACAAACACACACACTGGACACACACACACCTGGACACACTCACACTGCACACACACACACACACTGGACACACACACGCAGGACAAACACACACACACACACACACACCGGACACACACACAGACACATACACTGGACACACACACACACACACTGAACACGCACACACACACACACACACACACACACACTAGCTGGTGTAACAGCCAATCTCACCTTCTTCTCCTTAGCTGGTGTAACAGACAATCTCACCTTCTTCACCTTAGCTGGTGTAACAGCCAATCTCACCTTCTTCTCCTTAGCTGGTGTAACAGACAATCTCACCTTCTTCTCCTTAGCTGGTGTAACAGCCAATCTCACCTTCTTCTCCTTAGCTGGTGTAACAGCCAATCTCACCTTCTTCACCTTAGCTGGTGTAACAGCCAATCCCACCTTCTTCTCCTTAGCTGGTGTAACAGCCAATCTCACCTTCTTCACCTTAGCTGGTGTAACAGCCAATCTCACCTTCTTCTCCTTAGCTGGTGTAACAGCCAATCTCACCTTCTTCTCCTTAGCTGGTGTAACAGCCAATGTCACCTTCTTCACCTTAGCTGGTGTAACAGCCAATGTCCTCTTCCTGCCCTTCTTCTGGGTCTTGGTTCTTAGTGTGGCCAATCAGCACGGCCGGCACAGAAATTAGGTTTTTGATGGAGACACAGGATCCAGTGGTCTGGCAGTAGGAGGACTGGTCAGGGACAAAACACTTGTCCTTTTGTACCCTCCTCTGCCCCTAACTCATTCTAAACTACAACCTACATATTGATTCTCAGACATATTGTCCTCACATCTGTCTGTCTCTCCCTATCTCTCAATACTGTATGTATGTATGTGTGTGTGTGTGTGTGTGTGTGTGTGTGTGTGTGTGTGTGTGTGTGTGTGTGTGTGTTTGTGTGTGTGTCTATATAGTAAATGCTATATATCTATTATATGGTTATATATTGATAATTATATATTATATTTATATAAATGACGGTAGTGTATATATATATATATATAAATATAATGGGTAAAACTAGCAGTGTGAATGTTAAAACAATAGATGTTATAGAATAAGAGTTTACTGAAAATAATAAGTAATTAAATGAATAATGGAACAAATGTAGTGAATGTGTCTGTTTGTAAATGAAACCTAGGCTATACAATTATTGTAATATGTAAAATAAACATATCTTTCTATGATTTATCTTTCCTGGTTGTTATTTCTCAGTGTCTCTGGACAGAAAATGTGCCAAGTCAATAAAGTTATGCGCCCAATTTTGTGTTTACTGACGCCTGTAATGATCTGCAAAATGTTGATTGGTTGACAGCCCATCTGTAGATTGTGTGATTTGATTGGACAACGAGTATTTGGAGCCCTTGGTCTAAGTCATTGGATATTCAAATGACACAGTTGCAAAAAAAAGGAGCAAAAAGTCGGTGGTTGAATTTCATTAACGTTTAATGAAAAAGAATGGATTTCAGCAAAAAAAGAAAGACACGCAACTACAGAGGACAAACATTGTATGATTCATTATTTTTTGAAGTATTGACCTTGGGAGAATACCTTTTTAGTGTTTTTCAAAATTGTTATTACACGACAAGTTCAAGCCAATTTTGTCTGCATTTTCAAATGATATATACTTATGTCTTATGCCTTAATTGTAGTAGCTTAACTGTGTTGTGAGATCTTAACTAGAACAATAAGAAACTATTACTGGATATAGTCAATGGAATAGTTGTTGTCATGGTAGACTTTTAAAACGAGTGATGTGGCTGGCCACCCCTTTACAACTCGGAAGGCATGGTTTTGCGGATAGTAAAAGTGAACTACACTCTTAAAAGAAAAGCTTCCTGTAGGATCCTTTAGGATAATATAAGGTAAAAAATATACCTTAAGATGAATTTCCAAGCCTATACTCTGCCATCAGCTCGTTGTTGAACCGTTGTAGACTTCAGGGGTTCTTTGAATAACCCTTTTCAAAAGAGGGGTTCGGTTTGGAACCAGCAGCGCCCTCGTGAGTAAAGGGCGCTCCAGCGCAGAATAGGCCCTTTTCACGATGACGTCATCTAACTTCCGCCTTTCCGCGTAGCAGGTTAACTTCACTTCCGTTCGCCCGTAACCTGAGACTTCTCAACGAAAATACAACTGTTGACCACTAACTAGCAAGCTAGCTACTTGAAGAAATTCCAAAAGGTACGTTTAAGTTAAATTAGTAAAGTTAAGAGTAATAATGTTTACGTATATGCAATGGTTTGTAACTTGCTAACGTTATTGTTAATTCATAATTGTTCACTGCCTTAGTTACTTAAAAGTGGGCTAACGTTAGCTAACAACAACTTAGTACCAGATACCGATAACGTTAAAAGGCAGCGTTACATTGCTGCCTGGCTGTAATGTAACAAGTTTACTTAGCTAGCTATCTAACCCTTTGTTAGGCAGTTAGTTTATTCATGAATGTATAGTAACTCACCTATTCAAATACTGTTGTGCATGATAGCTAGATAAATATTGATTCCTGGTCAAAGCTGAATGTTAATTTAGCTGTTTCTTTTCTTTTTCTTATCATAATGTTAGAGAACTGTTTATCTGAGAAACCTGAAGCCGATGAGCCTCCTCATTTTTCTTCATGGACCTGTAACATCGCCCTCTCACTGTCACCTCACCGTTAACTACACTTGAGACTGTTTCAATACAGTGATTGGGAGAAAGGGCGCAGCATTAGCCATTAATACATTACTGACTCTTATCTTACGGTCGATACAAACAGCAGTAATATTAAAAAGAGGCTGCAAAACAGAAACTCGTCAGCTCATAACCTTCGCTAGCATAGGGCTAATTTAAGCTAAATAAAGATAAACACGTACCTTCATAATCAAACAGGTAACCTTCAACGAAGAACTTGTAGCCTTTATCAAGCTTCGATCTTGAAGTAAGGGACCACTTGTCAGCAAGTCGTTCTACGTCGTTAAGTCGTATTGGTGGCAGATGTGAAAGGGACTGGGTGAACTCCATAATGATGTGCTACTAGCTAAGCGTTCCTAAGCGACACCGGATGTAAACATAACCTGCATCGCGGCAGAACGGAAGTTGTCTGACGTCACGTGAAAAAGGCCTATTCAAATTGAGACCGTTGGTCAAAAGACTACTGGAAGCGGGAAGCGCGCGGATGGTTGGAGAGACGCGACCAATAATAATAAATAAATAATAATAATATGCCATTTAGCAGACGCTTTTATCCAAAGCGACTTACAGTCGTGCGTGCATACATTTTTGTGTCAATAAGAGATGACTTGCAACGGATTGACGTGAAAGGTGAGTGAACCTTAGCTATTCCCTAGCTAAGATAATAATTCATCAAACTACTATCAAATAAATTAAAAACAATACATGATGTAATGTACTCTTGGTTTTTCATTAGCTAGCCAAGCTACATAGCCTGTAATGTTAGCTGGTAATTGTTGTATAAATGTTGGTACGTTTTAGCTAACGTTAGCTACAGTAGCTAGCTAGTTAAAGTTACTGTAACGTTAGCTAACTTTAGCTAGCTAGACTCAATATTGAGAAATTGTAGTCATTTAAACCCATGATATACTTTCTCACCATCTCCTTCCATCCTCCTCCCGTTAGTACCTGGCTTATCCTGCCCCTGTCCAGTTAAGTGGTGGAGAGTTTGGGAGCTGTGAGCTCGGATAGAGAAATGTATCAACCGCCACGAACAGGTAACACACACACACACACACACACACACACACACACACACACACACACAGATGACCCAATGTAGATTATGTTCGACTTGACAAAAAGAAGAATACATAAAGCAGATCAGATTAGTTAGATGCATTTGATATTGAATACTCATGTTGTTTATGTTGTGTTTGTGTCTAATTGATGTCTTTCAGGTTGGTGTATTGGGGCGGATTGTTCTGTCCTCTGTATTTCAGACCAAAGCAAGACAATGTTTAAAGCTCGCTATGGATCTACTAACAGGTTAGCCTCTATAAAGTATTTGGATGTATTTGAAGTGTGATTATAGTGTGTTCTGTGTTACTCCTTTGTCTATCCAATACTAACTTAATGGTGAATGAATGTATTTACAGTGAATCAATCAATCAATACAGTTTGATTATAGTGTGTTCTGTGTAATTCCTTCATCTTTTCCAGCACTAACTGAATGGTGAATGAATGTATTTGCAGTCAATCAATCAATCAATCAATACAGTGTTTGAACAAAATTCAACTCCAGTTGAAGAACTGGGACAAGCTATACATCTCATTGTGGGGTAGGCCACATGTTATAAAGATGGTTAAAGCTCCTAAACTGAATTACGTCATCAGCATGTTCCACTGTCCATACCTGCCTACACCTTTAACACCATATACAAAATGATTAATTTGGACTATTAAAAGGGCCAGGATGAACCAAGCTAGATTACAGGTAAAGACTTAGAAGGGAGGATTAAAGCTCCCTAACATGTAATTATAGCAAGAAGCCTTTATAACTGCCCAAATAGGCTCTCTTTATTGAGAACTCTAATAGGCCAATTTGGGTTGACATGGAAGAAGAACTTAATGCCCCATTTGGAGCATCATATTATCTGAGTCAACACTTAAATGTGGGACTGCAGAATCCCATAATGTCCCATACTAAGAAATATGGCGTCAGATAAATAAGAGACAGACATCTTCACCTTTCCTGACAAGCTCTGCTTCGTTATGGAACAACCATAAATACAAATGAGGAGGAAAGGTGGTTGTCTGGAAAGACACATTTTTTTTCACTTTTGCTTCATGTGTCAACTTTAATTTGAGTGTGGCTGTGGAAGACTGGTCCCTTGATGATGTCTGCAAGTGGCTGAGTACCAATGATCTCCATGATTCCATCCCATCATTCCAAGGTTCACAATCTTTCTGAAGAATGCCAACTCTCTTCAATTGTCCACTTTGCAACGAGCATTCTTTCTCTGTGTCCAGACGACTCACACATATTGGCCTCTATCACCAGCATGAACCACATTGTCTAATTACCTGTGGACTTAATGGGTGTGGGAAAACAAATAGATGTTTCAGCGCCTATCGGTCACACATCTTCCAAAACCACAGAGCTTTTAAGCCCCAACTTAGATGAGAATTGCCCTCATGATGAATTTGAGACGGGGACTGATCCCATTGAAGATGACATGAGCGATGTAGAGAGTCTGCCAGAGGCTGAATATGTTCAAGCCACAGAGATCAACACTGAGCAGCTAATTGAAGGTCTCAAAAAGAATATCCATTTTTTTATTTTGAAAATCAGGAAAGAACACTGCATCCCAGCTACGGTACAGAATAGCATTGTTGAGGACCTCAGAACCATTTTTGATGCATTTATGACACACTACAGTGATCCCCTCAGGTTTCATCTTACAAATAAGCAAATACATGTGGATGAACATGACGATCTCAGGGACTTGCTTAACAACTCTGCAGTATTTGAGGAATGCATTAGATGCATAAGCTCTGAGTGGATGCTGGAGCATTACTGTGTGAAAGAATTGGGCATGGTCCGGCCAGTTGAAGTACCACTGAGCAACAAAGAAGGTTATAAAACAAGGTCATTTCAATACAGCTACATAGTACCCAGGGTATATGAATATAAAGAGACATGAGACAAAACAATCATAATGAATAAGATTACATGGACAGGGGGACCTGATCCTAGGTCAGCACTCCTCCTCTGGGACACTTCCCAGGAGTCACCAGGACCAAGAAACCGAACACTTCCTGTTGTAAAGTATAGTTACAGCAGGTGTTTACTGCCATCTAGTGGAAGATACCAATAAAACACTTTATTATCAGGGTGTGGAGACTGCTGAGTGAAACAGAAAGTAAATGTGTTCTTTTGTACAGGATCCATTTTGAGACGACAGAGCAGAAAACACTATGGAGAGAACAAAAAAATAAAGTGAGTATTTCTAAGTATTTCTGAACAATAATCTGTTTTAAAGGACAGAGTATGTGAGTGAATACCTGGAATGCGATATTACTAGTTAGTAGAACTGCTACTTGAGCTGAGTTGCTGACAGACAGCAGTTTTCAAAGTGGAAACTAATCAGTAGGTCTATGTGTTATCAGGTAGGCCATTATCATTGTCATTATGGAGACACCTATTTTACAACCCTTATTCCATAAAACATATTAACGCTGTAGAACTGATGCGCATCAAGAAATAATGTGACAAATCACAGGAAAACTACTTTAGGCGCTCTAGAGCACGTTAGATACATTCTGTCGGAGGTGGTTTAAACTGCATTCTAATGTCGACTTTGCTTATGGAAAACCATATCATGCGAAGGTTTTTACACATGCTCAGTTGTTGGGTCTCGAGTGGAAATTTGAAATGAAAGTTATGGAACTTCCTCATGTGCTTCTGTTATGAGAAAAACTCCACAATGAAACTGACATTAAATGTGGAGAATGATAGATCTGTTGACCATCAAGTAGCCTATTAATTGTTATGCCTGTCTAGGCAACTGTAGTCTGCCATTTTATACTATAAATATGTTGAAATGACTGGAGTCGTTGCAAATCATTTTGTGCCACTTGTGTAGCCAACCTGGAGCTGGCAAACAGATGTAATAAATAGCCTTTAACTTCAGTTTATTGTTGTTGTAGCCTTGTGTTATTATGTAATTATTAATGGCCGTGTTTAGTTAATTCAATTGGAAGTTATCAAGTGTCACCATGGTCACAGTTCTATCGCAATTGCTGATCAGATGTTAGAATGCATTAGATTGAAGGTAACAGTCAGCCAGATTAGGCTACAGGTAAAGAAATAACCTGGCTGTTGTTGACAAGCATGGGCCTATTCAGTTCGTATCCATATTATTAATATTTCATTCATTGATTGAAATTACGACCCCATTCTCAGTAGCCTATTCCAGCAGGCTACTGGGCAACAGAAGCACTTCCTACCTCAACATCGTCTTGCTATTCATGTTAAATAAATTAATCTGTCAATTTGAACTAAGCAAGCTGCTAAATCATTCAGCTTACATCTTGCCTACATCTTGCCCAGGCTACTGGAGGCTGTCTGAAATAAGATGTAGGCCTATCAGGGGCTATGTTTTGGCCTAGTTTTCAGGCCTTGTGGGCGGGTTTGGGCTCGAAAAAGTAATTACATTAAATAACCTGACTGTTTCAATATGTCTGTTAGTAAATGTTTTATTTCTAAGAGATCATGAATATATATATCATGAGTAAAAGAGAATAATGTACATTCAATAATTAGTTGTCACTGTGTTAACCACAACCAACATGCTGTATCTCTGTTTAGGGGTCAGTGGTCTAAAATGAGTCTCTCTGGGGAGAGAGAGGAGGGGGTCCCTGCCTCTAAAATGAGTCTCTCTGGGGAGAGAGAGGAGGGGGGCCCTGCCTCTAAAATGAGTCTCTCTGGGGAGAGAGAGGAGGGGGTCCCTGCCTCTAAAATGAGTCTCTCTGGGGAGAGAGAGGAGGTGGGCCCTGCCTCTAAAATGAGTCTCTCTGGGGAGAGAGAGGAGGGGGGCCCTGCCTCTAAAATGAGTCTCTCTGGGGAACATGACACCAAAACTAAGAGGTGAGCTGAAAATATTGTTTAAGAATTTATATTCGAAAATGCTATATAGGAGAAAAGAAAATCACATTTGTGATTTTTCATCAGAAATGATTACTAATAGGTACCTTCAATGTAACTATTGTAGATTTGAGATGTGATTTAAAACCATTGTTTAGCTGGAATGTAATGTTCGTATCCTGTATATTTGACTGTGATACGTGGTCGTCTCACCTAGCTACCTTAAGATGAATGCATTTACAGATGCCATATCTTCATTTGACCCAGTTTCTCACAGCAGGAACATAATCCTGCAGCAACAGCAAATGTGTATTTTTAGGTGGATTATAATTAAGGGATATGTTCTGTAGGGGTTCATACATTTTTCATCAGGGAAAATAAAGTCTGACATTTTAAAGTGGAAATTACACACTTTAGACACCTTTATAAAGCCTTGTAGTGGTTTAATAATTTCTTTAAACAATAAAAGCTAATTGACCAACATTTCTGAAAATGGATATATAGCGTTTTGGAATGAAACTCTTGTTTCCCCATCTGAGCTCAGAGTAGATGAGAGACGTAATGTTTGTCTCTGTTGTGTTGAAGTCCAATCAAGCAGGAGAGACCAGCCTCCCCTGTACCCAGCTGTGTGTCCATGAAGAGTGACTGGTCTATGGAACAACCTCTATTCTTCAGAGAGGGAGACTCTTCTAGTGAACAAAGGTAAGAAGAACTCATGGGTCATGGTCAGTGAGTTAAACAACACTGTCTCTAGTCATTTCTCCTCTCCCATTTTACCATTTATTTTTGTTGTTTTCATAATCCATAGGCTAATCCTTTTTTCCATTTTCATAGTCCTGAATCAATATTAAACTAACACAACATTCCCTCCCTGTGTGTGAGTGTGTGTGAGTGTGTGTGAGTGTGTGTGTGTGTGTGTGTGTGTGTGTGTGTGTGTGTGTGTGTGTGTTTGTGTGTGTGTGTGTGTGTGCACTCCCTGGATGAGGAGATGTAATCTCTATCCTGATTGCCTAGTTACTTTCACCCCTACCTACATGTACATATTACCTCAACTACCTCAACTACCTGGTACCCCTGCAACATTTGTATTTGATTTTATTTCACCTTTATTTAACCAGTTAAGCCAGTTGAGAACAAGTTCTCATTTACAACTGCGACCTGGCCAAGATAAAGCAAAGCAGTGCGATAAAAACAACAACAACACAGAGTTACATATGGGGTAAAACAAAACATAAAGTCAATAACACAATAGAAAATATATATACAGTGTGTGCAAATGTAGTAAGTTATGGAGGTAAGGCAATAAATAGGCCATAGTGCAAAATAATTACAATTTAGTATTAACACTGGAGTGATAGATGTGCAGAAGATGATGTGCAAATAGAGATACTGGGGTGCAAATGAGCAAAATAAATAACAATATGGGGATGGGGTAGTTGGGTGGGCTAATTTCAGATGGGCTGTGTATAGGTGCAGTGATCGGTAAGGTGCTCTGACAACTGATGCTTAAAGTTAGTGAGGGAGATAAGAGTCTCCAGCTTCAGAGATTTTTGCAGTTCGTTCCAGTCATTAGCAGCAGAGAACTGGAAGGAATGGCGGCCAAAGGAGGTGTTGGCTTTGGGGATGACCAGTGAGATATACCTGCTGGAGCGCATACTACGGGTGGGTGTTGCTATGGTGACCAACTTAAGTATTTTTACTTAAGTGCTTTACACCACTGCATTAGAAGACAGATAAATGTGTTGATTTTGAAAGAAAGACGGGCAGATTCTGCTAGGTAGGCTACGAACTATTATAAAGTTAGGTCGTCATCACAGTAGGTTTGAGCTACAGTATGATGACTTACCAACCTGATGGTCTCCGTTGGAAATGTTGTGAAAAATGTTGTACACTCAGTGTATTAAAATATGTAACATAAACAACAAATGATATGCTCAGATACACAAAATACATCTGGTTTCAGATCTAGAAGATTCTCCTCTTCAATAGTAATATCATCAATTCTGACCAGTAACTTACCTGGGGTCAAAGGTCCCTGATTTATCACTAAAATGTATAAGATGATCCATAGATATGTCACTCTTCATGGACAGATGACTGGGTACTGGAGAGACTGATCTCAGAATTTGGTTGGAGATTCTGGAAAACATAATAAATGACCATGAAACTAAATTTTAAACTATATCAAAATTATATTTCAATAGATAAAAAACATGACATAAAGCATTAAAATATATGCCATTACATAAATCAACAAACATGAAGCTCTTGCAGGGCAGGAATTTGACGAACTGACTTGTTGGAAAGGTGGCATCCTATGACGGTGCCACGTTGAAAGTCACATGTTAGGCTATGGTTCAACCCAGCACTCAGAGAAACAAACACGACAAAGGGAGTGGAAGAAACAAAAATATTTAATAAAAGTTAAAATTGTCTTAGTCCAAAAACAACTGAAGTAAAGGAACAGAGTGGGCTAGTCGGCTCCGGAGGAAGGAGAGGCTGAGGCAGGCAGGCAGGCAGGCAGGCAGGCAGACCGACAGGCAGGAAGGCAGGCAGGTCCGAAACTAAAGACAAAACAAACGACAGGTTAAGGTGAGTGGAGAGCCAGGCTGAAGACAAAGACAAAATAACTTTACTGGTGAGCCAAGTTACCGCTCTGGTAAGAACAACGATCTGGCGCCGGTGGAGAGCCATGCCCAGGAATAAGTAGTGCAGGTTGATGAGAGAATAGGATGCAGCTGCGTAGGCAGGAATCACTGGAAACAACCCGCAGCTGCACAGGAGAGGCAGATCCTGAGCACGCCCCCTGATCCACTCCAGACACACCCACATAAAGGGGACAAACACACATACAGATACAACAGAAAAAGAGGGGACAAAACAAGGAGGAAGGGAAACAGAAAAGGGAGAGACAAGCTGCCCACATAACAGTACCCCCCCCTCAATGGTCGCCACCTGGCGACCCACCAGGCCTGTCAGGGTTGTCGTGATGGAAGTCCGTGATCAGCTGAGGATCCAACACAAAACGCTTAGGGACCCAAGACCTCTCCTCTGGTCCATAACCTTCCCAATCGACTAGGTATTGGAGACCCCTACCCCGCCTCCGAGAGTCCAGGAGCCTACTGACGGTGTAGGCCGGATGGTCGTCAATGAGGCGAACAGGTGGAGGTGGATCAGCCGGCGGACACAAAAGGCTGGAGGACACAGGTTTCAGTTGGGAGACGTGGAAAGTAGGGTGTATCTTCATGGCTGAAGGCAACTTCAAACGAACCGCAGCGGGGTTAATGATGGACTCCACCACAAACGGACCCAGATACCGAGGAGACAGCTTGCGTGATTTGGTACGAAGAGGTACGTTCTTAGATGACAGCCAAACCTCTTGACCAGGATGAAACACAGGTGCGGGAGTCCTGCTCCTATCCGCTGTTGTCTTGTTCCTGTCGGTGGTCCGAAGCAATGCTTCCCGAGCGTCGCTCCACACTCTCTGGCAGCGGCGGAGGTTCTCCTGAACCGAAGGAACAGCCAATTCCTTCTCCTGAGCAGGAAACAGAGGGGGTTGATAACCCATGGTAACCTCGAAGGGTGAAAGACCGGTGGCAGAGGCGGTGAGGGAGTTGTGGGCGTACTCTATCCAGGGCAGATGTTTGGCCCAGGATGATGGATGTTGAGCAGCCACACAACGAAGGGTTGCTTCGAGGTTTTGATTGGCTCTTTCTGTTTGACCGTTGGTCTGGGGATGAAACCCTGAGGACAGACTAACGGAAGCACCCAAAGCAGAACAGAAAACCTTCCAAACACGGGAAGTAAACTGTGGGCCTCTATCAGATACGATGTCCACAGGTATTCCATGGGGACGGAATACATGTTGGACTAGGAGGTCCGCTGTCTCACTGGCAGACGGTAATTTTGGTAATGCTATATAGTGGACAGATTTAGAGAATCTGTCCACAATGGTAAGTATAGTATCATTACCTTCAGACTTGGGTAGGCCGGTGACAAAATCCATGGCAATGTGGGACCAGGGACGGCTGGGAACTGGGAGGGGTAGCAGCAGCCCCGAAGGGGACTGATGGGAGGCTTTGCCCCGAGCACAGGTTGAACAGGCTGCCACAAAAGCCCGAACGTCAGTTTCCATTGAAGGCCACCAAAAATGTCTCCTAAGCAGCGTCAACGTGCGTCTCATCCCAGGGTGACCAGCAAAACGGGAGGTGTGAATCCACTGCAACACCTGAGACCGGACCGTCTCGGGAACAAAGAGTAGGTTGGGAGGTCCATCACCCGGTCCCGGGTCCGTGGCAAGTGCAGTCTTCACAAGAGACTCGATCTCCCACTGAACAGCCGCCACGACGCATGAGGAAGGCAGGACTGCCTCAGGCTCGCTGGTCTCCGAAGGGTCAGCAAACTGGCGGGACAAAGCATCTGGTTTAACATTTCTTGACCCCGGTCTGTATGTAAGAATAAAGTTAAACCTACTAAAAAACAGGGCCCATCTGGCTTGGCGTGAGTTGAGTCTCTTAGTGGCTTGGATGTAAGCCAAGTTTTTGTGGTCAGTCCAGACCACAAACGGCAGTTCAGCTCCATCCAGCCAGTGCCGCCATTCTTCCAGTGCAAGCTTGACCGCCAGCAGTTCCCGGTTTCCAACGTCGTAATTCCGTTCTGTGGGTGACAATTTCTTGGAGAAAAAAGCACAGGGGTGAAGCTTTTGGTCAGTGGGGGAGCGCTGGGAGAGGACTGCTCCCACACCTGAGTCCAACGCGTCCACCTCCACAACAAACTGCAGAGAGGTATTGGGGTGTATCAACACGGGGGAGGTGGAAAACAGTTCCTTCAAAACCCCTACCGCCTGCTCCGCCTCAGGGGACCACCGAAAAGGGATTTTAGGAGATGTGAGTCTTGTAAGGGGTGCCACCACTCTACTAAAACCCTTAATGAATCTACGGTAGAAGTTAGCAAAGCCCAAAAATCGTTGAAGTTGCTTACGGGTGGTGGGTGTGGGCCATTCCGTCACTGCCCGGATCTTCTCGGGGTCCGCCTTCACCTGCCCGCTCTCAATTATGAATCCAAGGAACGATGTAGACTGTTTGTGGAACTCACACTTCTCTGCTTTGACGTACAGCTTGTTCTCCAAGAGCCGTTGAAGGACTTGACGGACGTGTGACTCATGCTCCTCGGGTGACTTGGAAAAAACAAGAATATCATCCAGGTATCCAAAGACAAAACGGTTCAAAAAATCCCTAAGAACATCGTTCACCATGGCTTGGAAAACCGCAGGGGCATTTGAAAGCCCAAAGGGCATGACCAAATACTCAAAATGTCCCAGTGGAGTGTTGAAAGCGGTTTTCCACTCATCTCCCTTTCGGATTCGGACAAGGTGATAAGCATTCCTGAGGTCGAGCTTGGAAAACACTGTGGCGCCATGCAGAGGTTCAAAAGCTGAGTTGATGAGTGGAAGGGGATACTTGTTTTTAACAGTTATGTTGTTTAAACCCCTGAAATCGATACAGGGGCGTAACGACTTGTCCTTCTTTTCCACGAAAAAGAAACCTGCACCCAAAGGAGACGACGAGGGACGGATTATGCCCGAGACCAGAGAATCACCAATGTACTGCTCCATTGCCTCTCTTTCCGGTCGGGACAGATTGTATAACCGACTAGAGGGCAAGGGAGCACCAGGAAGCAGTTCAATAGGGCAATCATAAGGCTTATGTGGTGGTAGAGACAGAGCCTTGTCCTTACTGAAAACCTCCGCTAAGTCATGGTATTCTTTGGGGACAGATGACAGATCAAGAGGAGCTGAGGGAGGAGTTGGGTTACACTTAGTGGGGGGAACCGCTGACCTCAGGCACTCGGAATGGCAGTTAGTGCTCCAACTGAGAATGGTGTGACGTGTCCAATCAATTTGTGGGTTGTGAAGAGCCAACCAGGGGAAGCCAAGGATTAGGGAGGTAGCTGAGCCAGACATAACTCTTAGCTGAATGCTTTCACAATAATTGCCAGAAATCACTAGGGAAACGGGGGTGGTTTGATGAGTTATCTCCGCGAGGAGGCGCCCATCAAGGGCTGTGACCCGAATGGGGGTAGGTAGTGGCTCCATGGGGATACGAGCTTGTGTAACGAACTGGTGGCTAATAAAGTTATCTTCTGCACCCGAGTCTATGAGAGCTGAGAGTGGCAGGGAATGACTCTGGAAACGTAAGGTTACAGGTACTTGTAATCGGGGAATGATGGGTTCAGGATCTAACTCTGGGCTCGCAAGTAGACCCACCGTTACGAGCGAGCCTTGTCTTTTGGCCGCTTAGGGCATGTAGCCAGAATGTGTGTGGCTGCTCCACAGTACAGGCACTCACCCGCCTGGAGGCGCCGTTGCCGCTCTGCTGGAGGTAGTCGAGCTCGACCCACTTGCATAGGTTCCTCCTCTGTGCTCGGGATGGAATCAGGAACAAGAAGCTGCCGACTCCGGAGAGGCGAGACTCGAGTGGTTGAAGGCTGGGGAACTCGTCCTCCTAGATGTGGCCGATCGCCTCTCTCCCGACGCCTCTCCCGCAACCGATTGTCTAGCTTGATGGACAGGGAAACGAGAGAATGTAAATCATGTGGCTCATCACGAGCAGCCAGTTCATCCTTAATGGCTTCATTCAAACCGTTTAGAAATGCTCCTTGAAGTGCCACATTGTTCCACTTGGAGTCCGCTGCCAACGTCCAGAACTCAATAGAGTACTCTGCCACACTGTTAGAACCCTGCCTCAAATTAAAAAGTATCTTGGAGGAATTACCCACATGGTCAGGATGGTCAAAAACAGTCTTCAATTTAGCAGAGAAATCAGCAAAAGTCAATCCAGTCAAAGTTTGATCTGAGCACACAGCCTCAGCCCAAACCAGAGCTTTCCCTCTTAACAGCCCCAGAACATAATGTACCTTAGATGAATCAGTAGAAAACGACAGTGGTCTCTGCCGAAAAATCAAGTCACACTGAAGCAAAAATCCCCGGCACTTGTCCAATTCTCCATTGAACGGTTCAGGCGACGTGACAGGGGGTTCCCGACGGAACGAAGCCTGCCTAGTGTCCGAGGAAACAACTTGGGGTGCATCAAACTGGGGGTCAGAGAGAGATGGAGAACTGATAACAGACAATTTAAAGACGTGTGTAGTTAACTGAGTCACCTGGTTCAGCAGTTGATGATTATCTTCCACAAGAGTCCGAATCAACTGGTCATGCTGTCCTAGCAACGTTCCTTGAGCCTGGATAGCTTGTTGGAAGCTGTCTTTGTTTGCCCCGTGCTGTTTCTCTGTTGGGTCCATGGCCAGATCGTTCTGTTAGGCTATGGTTCAACCCAGCACTCAGAGAAACAAACACGACAAAGGGAGTGGAAGAAACAAAAATATTTAATAAAAGTTAAAATTGTCTTAGTCCAAAAACAACTGAAGTAAAGGAACAGAGTGGGCTAGTCGGCTCCGGAGGAAGGAGAGGCTGAGGCAGGCAGGCAGGCAGGCAGGCAGGCAGGCAGGCAGGCAGACCGACAGGCAGGAAGGCAGGCAGGTTGGGAGGTATGTCCGAAACTAAAGACAAAACAAACGACAGGTTAAGGTGAGTGGAGAGCCAGGCTGAAGACAAAGACAAAATAACTTTACTGGTGAGCCAAGTTACCGCTCTGGTAAGAACAACGATCTGGCGCCGGTGGAGAGCCATGCCCAGGAATAAGTAGTGCAGGTTGATGAGAGAATAGGATGCAGCTGCGTAGGCAGGAATCACTGGAAACAACCCGCAGCTGCACAGGAGAGGCAGATCCTGAGCACGCCCCCTGATCCACTCCAGACACACCCACATAAAGGGGACAAACACACATACAGATACAACAGAAAAAGAGGGGACAAAACAAGGAGGAAGGGAAACAGAAAAGGGAGAGACAAGCTGCCCACATAACATCACATATGCATCGTTTTTCAAAACATAGTGAACCTGGAGAAAAAAGCGAACCCCACATTCTAACTAAATGTTGTTTATTAGCACTCAAATCTATCCAATGAATTTTCGGCACAATTTGGTGAAAGCCCCAAAGCGTTCAGAAAGCCTCTGTTTCCCACCACTAGTGGACACCCCCATGAGTGTCTTTCAGAACCCCTCCTAAAACCACCTGTTTCGTTTTGGTTGTTGTTAGTGACTCTTTGTTAGTTCCTTCTTCTGTTTGAGAGACAATGTTTTATTTCTTGTTGAGGAATGTAGCAATGTTCATGTGATTAAATTAAATCACCTGACTGTTTGGATATGTCTGTTAGTAAATGTTTTATTTCTAAGAGATCATGAGTAAAAGAGAACAATTTACATTCTAGAATGAGTTGTCACTGTGTTCACCACAACCAACATGCTGCATCTCTGTTTAGGGGTCAGTGGTCTCAAATGAGTCTCTCTGGAGAGAGAGAGGAGGGGGTCCCTGCCTCTAAAATGAGTCTTTCTGGGGAGAGAGAGGAGGGGGGCCCTGCCTCCAAAATGTGTCTCTCTGGGGAGAGAGAGGAGGGGGGCCCTGCCTCTAAAATGCGTCTCTCTGGGGAACATGACACCAAAGCCAAGAGGTGAGATGACAATTTTATAAAGAATTTATTAATTTTATTTACAAAATAAATAGCTATCTTAAGATGAATGCACTTACTGTAAATCGCTCTGGATTAGAGTATCTGCTAAATCAGGAGTTCTCAATCCGGGGTCAGTGGAGGTACTGCAGGGGTTCTGCAGCACCCTGACTGGACTCGTTGCAATGGAAGACATTTGAACTCTGTTTATTAAGTTTTATTATTAACTCTGCTCATAGAACTCTGTTTATTAAGTTTTACACACACACAGACAAGACAAAGCAATATAAAGAATATACTCAACTAGACAAAAATACAAATAATACATATAAAAAAATAAAAAAATAAAAAATAACTTTAAAGATACCATACTTTAGACAAGTTAAACACACCAGGACGAAGGCTACAAAAGGTTAAAGGGCAATCTATAGTATAGGGACAGAGCAAACACCTCACCATTGTTCCTGTAAACAGTTAAGGGATGGGGTGGAGAAATGCAACCACTCACAGACAGTCAAGGCCACAGACCAATCATCCACTGGACCAAAAATAAAAAGTTGAATATTGATAATTTTATGTAGGCGTGAACAGAATTTAAAAAATAAAAATAACTGGGAAAAACAAGCTCACACCTTAGTCTCTGCCCGGGCGAGATGAACAAGGCATCCTCAATGGAAGACATTTGATAGAATTTTCACACCACACGACCACTTTGCCTACTCTTCATTATTGCCTAATATAATGGAATGCATATATTTTTTAACCAATTCTGATGGTTGTTACAAGCGGAATTTTGACAATATTACCATTATACCAACACACTCTTCACACTCGTTTAACAACTCTAAATAGCTTTGACATTGTAGGCATCAAGTCCCTTGTCAATAATGTTGCCTACAACGTTGCATACAATGTTCATTTTCATCTAACACATATTTCGCCCTAGATGCCTTCAATTGCCCAATTTATTGCTAAATGGCATATTATTATTATTATTATTTATAGCCATGCCCAACTGACTTGCTGCATTATTCTATAGTATTATCAAGACACCTGCTGTTAACTCTTAACTGGTTAGGACAGCTCATGAGGTGTCCTATATATCTGCCGACTAGGTGGGACTAGAGACTTCATGCATAGCTTTAATTTATACCCATAAGTGTAAAATGTCTTAATTCTCAGCACTTATATGACACATTTTCTACTCTGAGACGCTTTTTGGAAATGGGCCCAGATCTCAAAATATTGTTATAAAATAACTTTGAATGTTTCTTTTACATATAAAAATAAATAAATGAATATTACTAATGTAAGCCAGTGTAAAGACTGGGTTATGTATGCACTCACTAACTGTAAGTCGCTCTGGATAAGAGCGTCTGCTAAGTGATTAAAATGTAAATGTAAATGTATTGTGTGGCTCTGCTCATGTCCGCGTTCTGGAACTGTCCGCGTCCAAGTACGGTTTGGCGCCAAGCATATTGTCCAGTTACGCGCTGAGTGGACTGAGGTGATGTTGGGGAATAACGACGGAGTTTGTTACAGTGTTGAGACACCGAAATTTATTTTTCAATTTGCTTTTTTGCGTAATGGTCAGTGACAGTATGAGTGTAGCCAGATCCTTTTCACTCGCTATCCTTGTTTCATCTTGTGGTTCACCGGATTCGTCATCATCCTCGAGGGACAGACGAACGACCTGCTAGCTAGCCAAGCTAGTCGGTACAGCTAGCTAAGCTAGCTACTCTACCAGCAGCATCCTAGTTATCCTAGCTACCACTACATCATCACCGGCTGCCTGCATTTCTTGTGGACCGATGGAGCTCCCGGGTTGTTTCTTCCACCTGTTAAATACCGTGGAGGGCTTCTCCCTCTCTCGTTGACGGATATTGGCCTCTGTCCGGTTCTCCTCTCTTCACTAGATGGACGGTAACTTTAGTGTTTAACCCCTCTGTGTCCAATGACTGAACTTCTGAATATTATTTTCGGGGCGCCTCAAGTGACATTTTTTACAACGTTTATTTCTGATAAAATTAGTTCATTGCATCCGCCATGGAGCCAAGTTCCATAATATTACCTTCTGTCCCTGGTTATGAAGTAATCGCCAAAAAACAGGCCTTATTTTAGGTCATTTTTCACCCTACCAGCTCCTATTAGTTCTATTGAGCTCTGTGGCACCGCCTATTCATTAACAAGGTTACAGCTACTTGGTGAGCGTTAACCCTGTAGGTTTACCTCAGGTAACTTATTATTAACAAGGTTACGGCTACTTAGTGAGCGTTAACCCTGTAGGTTTACCTCAGGTAACTTATTATTAACAAGGTTACGGCTACTTGGTGAACGCGCACACTGTTCACCAGAGTACATGTTGTGGTGAGCCACAGTCTAAGAGGCGATGGCTGAAGGATAGCCATCAAACATTAAACATTTTCTGGTCATGGTTAACCATATTAGTTTTAAGAAAAAGTGTACCATCTAAGCAAAACGCATGTCCCTGTCCTCTTTTTCAAGATGTGGCCGATTTAAACAGCCAGAATACATTTTTTAATTAAGAAATAAAAATTGTTTTGATGACTTGTTGTTTCTAAATGGCTGCTGGGTAATTTGATATGCAACGAAATCTTTGTTCGTAGGCATCAAATAGAGCGAATGCTGCGCTGGTTCACTGAGTTGCAAACCAAATGGGTATAATGGGGTGATTGTTGTCTAATCGGGTGGTCTAGCTAATGGATTTGTAGATCTGATGCAGTTGCTACCTCAGATTATGAGCCTAGCAAGTGTCATATAGCTCAGTTGGTACAGCATGGCGCTTGCAACGCCAGGGTTGTGGGTTCGTTTCCCACGGGGGGCCAGTATGAAAATGTATGCACTCACTAACTGTAAGTCGCTCTGGATAAGAGCGTCTGCTAAATATGTTAAATGTAAATGTAAAAAATGTCATGAATTAGTTATGTAGTACCCACATATGGCCAAAGGGAGGTGCAAGAGAGCTATAAACCCATACTGTTTTTTGCCATAAAACCCTAAACCTAACAATCAATCAAATGTATTTATAAAGCCATTTTTACACCAGCAGATGTCACAAAGTGCTATACAGAAAATCTTACCCTACTTATAACATATTTTAGCCGTAACCCTAACCCCTAATTCTAGGGTAGGGTAGCCTAGAACACTTTTAGAAACTATTTTAGTAATAATATTATCTTAGTAAATACAATTATAGTATTAAATAGTGTTTTGATTATTTTGTTGTTATTTTATTATATGTATAATAGCAAGACAGAACACTTGATAAATAAGACACATTTGTTTTATTTTTCAAATGTGGTTTGAATTGGGTGACCTAGTAACCTCTGTGTCAAAGTCCAGCAATTGGCGTGGGGCAGGTTTGAGACTGATCTAATACACTTCATTTCTCAGCTGCCTCACCAATGTCTGTACGTGAATTAATAACTTTTAATAGCTAAATATTTCCAATAGATGGCAGCATAAGACCACGAAGCATCAATTATAGGCTACAAGCAGCAATATGATTGACATAAAATAGCATGCAACCAAATACTATATGTCCCATGATTTTCTGAAATGGTCACTCATTACTGAAGTTAGCTATATATCTCGTATTAGGCCTGTGATGCTTTTGGAAGAGCAATTAAATAGTGACTATAGCAGGTGTTGAACCCCTGGTAAATAATCACTAGCCAGATGCTCCAACCTCAACCCTAGTATACATGCATTTTTAAATATCTAATATTGCAATTAAACAACCTCGGAATAGATAAGGCAAGAGTGCGTCTTCCAGCCCACCAATGAATTACATCATGCAACCCTCCCGGTTAGCAAATGTACCTCAACATGCCCCCCGCTTGTGCTAGAAGGCAGAGTGCTCGCTGCTGGTTGATGAATCTGACAATGAATGTACTAGGAAAATACGTTTTTCTCGACCAGAGGTGACTAAATTAATGTTCAGGCTTATTGATAATCGTTATAGTAATCAAGTATCATTTAAACATGAGCATAAAACAGGTAATAATAAACATGAATCATCATTATATTATTTCACAGTAATCTGTTAAATGCTTTTTCAGTCGTTCCTCTTGCGTTAGCAGTGTGGAAAGGGACAGTAAAAAGCGTGTGCAGGAGTTTTCCTGTGAGGGGGAGTGGTGGTGTATCCAGGGAGAAAACTAACCTAACCTTCTGAAATGTCATTTGTGGTCTTATGCTACCATCTATTGGAATTATTTAGCAACTGCAGTAGTACTGAATAAAGTATAGCCTTACTAAAGTAGTAATTACTCCTAATTTTTTAATATGACATTTTCTAGTTAATTCTACCACTTACAACCATAACATAACCATGTATAGCATAACAAACAATGAAACTGACATAAACCAAAAACACCATACATTTAGTTAACTATATATATTTAAAAAACTATTTATTTAGATGGGTGACATTATCTGCCAAAGTAACACCACTGTAGATAAAGAAGAGCTCTCCAGTAATTGTACTAAAACTTTCAAAGGCCATTTTCTCAAAATTGAGGTCACAAGTTTATCATCTTTCAAAGCATAATTACTTTCCCATTGTTCCTCAACTGTAGTGTATGATATACCTTTTTCTAGCTGAGTCTCTACTTTTATCCAATGTAAAAAAACACAATTTCAAATTTTGCTAAATAAGTTCGAATCGAGCCGGTCGGCCACATTTGACTGTGTAAAACCTAGCAGTACTACTTATTTCTCAGAGAGTGAGGCAGATATATTATTACTGTGTAAAACCTAGCAGTACTACTTATTTCTCTGTGAGTGAGGTAGATATATATTATTACTGTGTAAAACCTAGCAGTACTACTTATTTCTCTGAGAGTGAGGCAGATATATTATTACTGTGTAAACCTAGCAGTACTACTTATTTCTCTGAGAGTTAGGCAGATATATATTATTACTGTGTAAAAACCTAGCAGTACTACTTATTTCTCTGAGAGTTAGGCAGATATATATTATTACTGTTTAAATCCTAGCAGTACTACTTATTTCTCTGAGAGTGAGGCAGATATAGCATTTTGCAAAAAAACATGATTATTTGTCTCTCTGAAATGAAACCATCAAGTGATAGATTTTAAACAAATACATGTCTGTCGTTGAACAATCCCATACCATGATTAGCTACTGAAAACACACACCAATATCTTTCATAATTTCTTCAAATAATAAAAGCTAATTTATGAACATTTCTGAAAATGGATATATAGCATTTTGGAATGAAACTCTTCTTATGTTTCCCCATCTGAACTCAGAGTAGATGAGAGATGTAATATTTGTCTCTGTTGTGTTGAAGTCCAATCAAGCAGGAGAGACCAGCCTCCCCTGTACCCAGCTGTGTGTCCATGAAGAGTGACTGGTCTATGCATCAACCTATAGAGTTTAGAGAGGGAGACTTTTCTACTGAACAAAGGTAAGAAGAACTCATGGGTCATGGTCAGTGAGTTAAACAACACTGTCTCTAGTCATTTCTCCTCTCTGTGACACTCTGGCTCTAGGACTTGTATATGTGAGCCAGGGTGTATCTCATTTGGTGGTGTTGGGGATGGGTGAGTTTCATTTTGTTTGTATGTGTGGTGATTGGTTAATGACTCCCAATCGGAGGTAACGAGTGTCAGCTGTCGGCTCGTTATCTCTGATTGGGAGCCATATATATTCTGTGTGTTTTCTCCTTTGTTTGGTGGGTTATTGTTCCTGTTCCAGTGTTTCCGTGTTGCTGTTAGTCTGTATCAGTATTTGAACTTCACGTATCGTCATTTGTTGTTTTTCGTGGTTGCTTTAATTTAATAAAGTCATCATGTTCACTCCACGCGCTGCGTATTGGTCCGCTCCTTCAGACGATCGTGACAGAATAACCCACCGCAAAAGGACCAAGCAGCGCGTCCAGGAGCAAAGGGTCTGGACATGGGAGGAACTGTTGGACGGTAAAGGGTCCTGGACTTGGGAGGAGATCCTGGACGGTATGGATCGCCGACCATGGAGCGAGACGGTGGAGAGGCGACGACGAGAGGAGCAACGGCGGCAGCAGGTTTTTCGTCGGAAGGACGAGAGGCAACCCCAAGAAATTTTTGGGGGGGGGCACATGGCTTGGGCAGCTGGGCAGCAGGAGGCTGCCACAGGGAGAAAAGGAGAGAAGGCTAACGGAGTACGGGAGCCATTGGCGAGTGGAAGGAGGGAAGTTGTTGTGGCACGGCATGAGAGACTGAAGTGTGTTACCAGTCCGGTCCGGCCCGTTCCTGATCCGCAGTTAAGGCCATTGGTGTGTGTTCCCGGTATGGACCGGCCTGTTCCTACTCCACGCACCAGGTCCACGATGTGCGTCGCCAGCCGGCCAGAGTCTGCCGTCTGCCCTAGGGCGTCTGAACTGCCCGTCTGCCAAGCGCTGCATAAGCCGCCCGTCTGTACTGAGCCTGCAAAGCCGTCCGTCTGCCATGAGCCTTCAGAGCCGTCCGCCAGATCGGAGCCGCTAGAGCCTTCCGCCAGACAGGAGCCGCTAGAGCCTTCCGCCAGACAGAATCATACACCTGCTATGGAATCAGCAGGAGCCGACGCAGCCCATACTAGACTGGAAGCTCAGGTTCGGGACCAGAAAGAGCAGCTCCTGCAGATGGGAGCCGCCCTGCTGGAGGTGATGACTGCTATCCGAGGCTGGTGTCCGCCTCCACCGCCAGCCTCCCAGCCAGCACCATCAGCCAGCCATGAGCAGCCAGATCTGTCAACCAGCCATGAGCAGCCAGATCCGTCAGCCAGCCATGAGCAGCCAGATCCGTCAGCCAGCCATGAGCAGCCAGATCCGTCAGCCAGCCATGAGCAGCCAGACCCGTCAGCCAGCCATGAGCAGCCAGATCTGTCAGCCAGCCATGAGCAGCCAGATCCGTCAGCCAGCCATGAGCAGCCAGATCCGTCAGCCAGCCATGAGCAGCCAGATCCGTCAGCCAGCCATGAGCAGCCAGATCCGTCAGCCAGCCATGAGCAGCCAGATCCGTCAGCCAGCCATGAGCAGCCAGATCCGTCAGCCAGCCATGAGCAGCCAGATCCGTCAGCCAGCCATGAGCAGCCAGATTCGTCAGCCAGCCATGAGCAGCCAGACCCGTCAGCCAGCCATGAACAGCCAGATCCGTCAGCCAGCCAGGATCCGCCAGAGCCGTCCAGACAGGATCAGCCAGAGCCTTCCGCCAGACAGGATCAGCCAGAGCCTTCCGCCAGACAGGATCAGCCAGAGCCTTCCGCCAGACAGGATCAGCCAGAGCCTTCCGCCAGACAGGATCAGCCAGAGCCTTCCGCCAGACAGGATCAGCCAGAGCCTTCCGCCAGACAGGATCAGCCAGAGCCTTCCGCCAGTCGTGATCAGCCAGAGCCTTCCGCCAGCCGGGATCCACCAGAGCCGTCCAGCCGGGATCCGCCAGAGCCGTCCAGCCGGGATCCGCCAGAGCCGTCCAGCCGGGATCCGCCAGAGCCGTCCAGCCGGGATCCGCCAGAGCCGTCCAGCCGGGATCCGCCAGAGCCGTCCAGCCGGGATCCGCCAGAGCCGTCCAGCCGGGATCCGCCAGAGCCGTCCAGCCGAGATCCGCCAGAGCCGTCCAGCCGGGATCCGCCAGAGCCGTCCAGCCGTGATCCGCCAGAGCCGTCCAGCCGGGATCCGCCAGAGCCGTCCAGCCGGGATCCGCCAGAGCCGTCCAGCCGGGATCCGCCAGAGCCGCCCAGCCGGGATCCGCCAGAGCCGCCCAGCCGGGATCCGCCAGAGCCGCCCAGCCGGGATCCGCCAGAGCCGCCCAGCCGGGATCCGCCAGAGCCGCCCAGCCGGGATCCGCCAGAGCCGCCCAGCCGGGATCCGCCAGAGCCGCCCAGCCGGGATCCGCCAGAGCCGCCCAGCCGGGATCCGCCAGAGCCGCCCAGCCGGGATCCGCCAGAGCCGTCCAGCCTGGATCCGCCAGAGCCGTCCAGCCGGGATCCGCCAGAGCCGTCCCGCCAGGATCCGCCAGAGCCAGCCAGCCAGGATCCGCCATCTAGTCAGGTGCTGCCCCTTAGTCCGGTGCTGCCCCTTAGTCAGGTACTGTCCCTTAGCCCGGTGCTGCCCCGTAGTCCGGTGCTGCCCCTTAGTCCGGTGCTGCCCCTTGTCCCGGTGCTGCCCCTTGTCCCGGTGCTGCCCCTTATCCCGGTGCTGCCCCTTATCCCGGTGCTGCCCCTTAGGCCGATGCTGCCCCTTAGTCCGGTGTTGCCCCTTAGTCCAGGTGGGGTTAGTTGGAGGGTGGTCATTGGGAGGAGGCTACCGAAGCAGGTTGTGACTGTGGTGGGGTGGGGATCACGACCGGGGCCAGAGCCGCCACCATGGACAGACGCCCACCCAGACCCTCCCCTAGTCCTGATGTTGGTGCGCCCGGAGTTCGCACCTTTAGGGGGGGGTACTGTGACACTCTGGCTCTAGGACTTGTATATGTGAGCCAGGGTGTATCTCATTTGGTGGTGTTGGGGATGGGTGAGTTTCATTTTGTTTGTATGTGTGGTGATTGGTTAATGACTCCCAATCAGAGGTAACGAGTGTCAGCTGTCGGCTCGTTATCTCTGATTGGGAGCCATATATATTCTGTGTGTTTTCTCCTTTGTTTGGTGGGTTATTGTTCCTGTTCCAGTGTTTCCGTGTTGCTGTTAGTCTGTATCAGTATTTGAACTTCACGTATCGTCATTTGTTGTTTTTCGTGGTTGCTTTAATTTAATAAAGTCATCATGTTCACTCCACGCGCTGCGTATTGGTCCGCTCCTTCAGACGATCGTGACACTCTCCCATTTTACCATTTATTTTTGTTGTTTTCATAATCCATAGGCTAATCCTTTTTTCCATTTTCATAGTCCTTAAACAATATTAAACCAACACAACATTCCCTCCCTGTGTGTGTGTGTGTGAGTGAGTGTGAGTGAGTGTGAGTGAGTGTGAGTGAGTGAGTGAGTGAGTGAGTGAGTGAGTGAGTGAGTGAGTGAGTGAGTGAGTGAGTGAGTGTGTGTGTGTGTGTGTGTGTGTGTGTGTGTGTGTGTGTGTGTGTGTGTGTGTGTGTGTGCACTCCCTGGATGAGGAGATCTAATCTGATGTTTTGTCCACAGAAACCAACAGGAGAGATCAGAGTCAGAGATTCTCAGTGGTCAGTCTTCCCAGATTCATCAAACAGACCTGGCCTCCATATTCAGTGTATGTGGTCATGTTATGTACATTTGTTTTTGTTTACCTTAAGTAAAGTTGTTCTGTCAATCGTTCATTAATGTGTTAATGAGAAAGCATTTAGTCTCTTGCATAACTTATTTACTTGATTTATTTCAGTTGCTTGAAGAGAATATTATGACATTTGTGAAGAACGAGCTGAAGATGTTCAAGAGGATTCTTAGTCCAGAACTCCCAGAAGGCTTTGAGAGTCAGAAGCAGGATAAGGAAGTGGTGGATGCTGAAGAGGAGAAGCAGGAGAGCAGTGCCAGAGAGGGGGCTCTGAAGATCACACTGCACGTCCTGAGGAAAATGAATCAGAAGGAGCTTGCTGACACACTGGAGAAAAGTAAGAGCTGTCTGCCTCATGTTGAATGCTGTTTTAGAACATTTAAAAGCTGTAGCTAAAGTACAGCTAAAGTAGCTGTGTAACTCAATGATATTGTAGCAGCCTTAACACAACACCTAGTGACCTCATCAAACTTTATAACAAGTCCCACAATACTGTAGGCATTAAAACAGATGTAATATGAATATCCTCTGTGTTATTTCTAGATTCAGATGAGCTTGCTGTGATTTGCCAACGTGAACTCAAATCTAATCTAAAGAAGAAGTTTCAATGTGTATTTGAGGGGATCGCTAAACAAGGAAACCCAACACTTCTCAATAAGATCTACACAGAGCTCTACATCACAGAGGGTGGAACAGGAGAGGTCAATAATGAACATGAGCTGAGACAGATTGAGACAACAACCAGGAAACAAGAAAGACCAGAGACTGCAATCAAATGTAACGACATCTTCAAACACTTAACTGGACAAGACAAACTTATCAGAACTGTGCTGACAAAGGGAGTTGCTGGCATTGGAAAAACAGTCTCTGTGCAGAAGTTCATTCTAGACTGGGCTGAAGGAATGGCAAATCAGGATGTCCAATTTGTATTTTCATTCCCTTTTCGGGAGCTGAATTTGATGAAAGGGGACAATCACACTTTCATTGAACTTCTCAATCACTTCTCAATGGAAACCAAAGAATCAAGAATCTCCAACTACGACAAGTACAAAGTTCTGTTCATCTTTGATGGTCTGGATGAGTGCCGACTGCCCCTAGACTTCCAGAAGAACAAGATCTGTTGTGACGTCACAGAGTCAACCTCAGTGGATGTTCTGCTGACAAATCTCATCAAGGGAAATCTGCTTCCCTCTGCTCTCCACTGGATAACTACCCGACCTGCAGCAGCCAATAAGATCCCTTCAGGGTGTGTTGACCAGGTGACAGAGGTACGAGGGTTCAATGACCCACAGAAGGAAGAGTACTTCAGGAAGAGATTCAGTGATGAGGACCTGGCCAGCAGAATCATCTCACACATAAAGACATCAAGGAGCCTCCACATCATGTGCCATATTCCAGTCTTCTGTTGGATTTCTGCAATAGTCCTTGAACACATGCTGAAACACAAGAGAGAAGAGATGCCAAAGACCCTGACTGAGATGTACTCACACCTTGTGGTGTTTCATACCAAACAGAAGAATGAAAAGTATCTTGGGAAAGAAGAGACAGGTCCACACTGGAATAAAGAGAGCATTCTGTCACTGGGAAAACTGGCTTTTCAACAGCTTGTGAATGGCAATCTAATTTTCTATGAAGAAGACCTTAGCAAGGCTGGCATTGATGTCAATGAAGCCTCAGTGTACTCAGGATTGTGCACACAGCTCTTTAAAGAGGAATGTTTGCTGAACCAGGACAAGGTGTACTGCTTCGTGCATCTGAGCATTCAGGAGTTTCTGGCTGCTGTATATGTGTTCCTCTCATTCATCAACAACAATGAGAATCTAATGGCCAAACCTCGATCAACGTCCAGCAACTTTTCTGTGAGGATCAGACACAAGCGTAAAGTTACCTTCTACAAGAGTGCTGTGGATAAAGCCTTACAAAGTGAGACAGGAAACCTGGACCTGTTCCTCCGATTCCTTCTGGGCCTCTCACTGGAGTCCAATCAGAAGCACTTACGAGGTCTACTGAAAAAGACAAGAAGCAGCTCACAGAGCCATGAAGAAACAGTCAAGTACATCAAGGAGAAGATCAGGGAGAATCCCTCTCCAGAGAGGTGCATCAATCTGTTCCACTGTCTGAATGAACTGAATGACCATTCTCTAGTGGAGGAGATCCAACGATACCTGAGATCAGGAAGTCTCTCAGAAGAAGAACTGTCACCTGCACAGTGGTCAGCTCTGGTCTTTGTGTTGCTGACTTCAGAAAAGGAGCTGGATGTGTTTGACCTGAAGAAATACTCCAGATCAGAGGAAGGTCTTCTGAGGCTGCTGCCAGTGGTCAAAGCCTCCAGAGCTGCTCTGTGAGTACATAAAATCATCAGAAAGAAATATTAAGTTTAGAGTAAAATATGTATTATAATATGTATATAATATTCTATTAAAAAACATATTGAATAAATGCATTGATTTTCACATTAGTATAACAATATGACCATACAATTCTAGGAGACTGAAGATGAATCTATATGTTGTTTAAGAGAATAAACCAAATGCATCTGCCATTGTCCTTCTACACTACTGGTGTTAAATTAACTGTGTTTGTGAAATCATGATGATCTCTCTGTCAGGCTGTCAGGCTGTGGAGTCACAGAGGAAGGCTGTGCTTCTCTGGTCTCAGCTCTGAAGTCAAACCCCTCACACCTGAGAGAGCTGGATCTGAGTAACAATGACCTGAAGGATTCAGGAGTGAAGCTGCTCTCTGCTGGACTGGGGAATCCCCACTGTAAACTGGAGACTCTGAGGTCAGTATTCCTGTAGTTGGTCAACAAGTGATAACTGTTCACCAGATCCACATGTGTTTACCAGGCACACATAGTCCACACCATATGTGTTAAGACAGTGAAGCTTACAGTTTTAAATTTGGTTCTATGCTCCAGCATTTTGGATTTGAGATAGAATGTTTCATATTAGGCAACAGTACAGAATGTCACCTTTTATTTGAGAGTATTTTCATACATATCTGTGTTACTGTTTAGAAATGAAAGCACTTTATGTATCTAGTTCTCCCATTTGAAAAAGTCTTAATAATTTGGACATATTCACTTATATTGTATTAAAGTAGTCATAAATTTAGTATTTGGTCCCATATTCCTTACCTGCAGTGATTACATCAAGCTTGTGATTCTACAAACTTGTTGAATGCATTTGCAGTTTGTCTTGGTTGTGTTTTAGATGATGTTTTTCTTAATAGAAACTGAATGGTGAATAATGTCCTGTCATTTTGGAGTCACTTCACTTGTATTGTCAGTAAGAATAGAATATGTTTCTGAACACTTCTACATTCATGTGGATGCTACCATGATTATGAATCATCATGAATGAATCGTGAATGATGATGAATTAGAAAGTTACAGAGGAACAAGGATCATTCCCCCTCTGTTATTGGTAATGGTGAGAGGTTAGCATGTTTTGTTGTAGCCTCTGTAACTTTCTCACTCATTATTATTCATGATTCATTCATGATTTTTATTAATCATGGAATCATCAGGATTCATTTAGTAGTGTTTAGAAACATGTTATCTACTCACTTAGACAGAAAATTACTCCAGTCATCATCCACCATTCAGTTACTATTGGACAAAACATAACCCAAAACACAACCAAAACAAACTGCAAATGCAACCAACGAGTTTGGGACCAAATACTAAACTTTTGACTACTTTAATACACTATAAGTGAATTGGTCAGAATACTTATGACTTCTTCAAACAGGGGGACTAGATACATAAAGGGCTTTTATTTTTCTAAATGGTGAAACAGACTTGTATGAAAATACCCTCAAATAAAAGGTGACATTATATACTGTCACCTCATATGAAACATTTGATCTAAAATCCAAAATGCTGGAGTACAGAGCCACATTTAAAATGTTATCTTCACTGTCAAAATAGATATGGTGTGGACTGTATACTCAATACAATCTAAATCTGATACCTCACTGTCTGTCTTTTGACTGATACTGCTTTTTAAACTGCTCTGGTCAGTCTACTCAAATATTTGTACTATACATGTTTCTCTCTACAAGCAATATAATGATAGTTCCTAATAATGATACATTCATTCATGAATAGATATGGCAGGTTTCAGGACACTGATGTATCTGCAAATGTTGAAAAAATATACTGCCACTATTTTGACCACCAAAGAATAGCAGTGTGGTTTTAATATGATTTGACTCTTTGCAGGCTGTCAGGCTGTCTAGTCACAGAGGAAGGCTGTGCTTCTCTGGTCTCAGCTCTGAAGTCAAACCCCTCACACCTGAGAGAGCTGGATCTGAGCTACAATCACCCAGGAGACTCAGGAGTCAGACTGCTCTCTGCTGGACTGGAGGATCCACACTGCAGACTGGAGAAACTCAAGTATGTAGAGGGTTTATGTCAATGTTCATATCAGACATGTTGGAGTTATCAGGCTAGTTAAGACAAACATTCTGACCACCACTTGGACTAAGTTATATAAAGACTGTGTGTGTGTGTTTGTGTGTGTGTGTGTGTGTGTGTGTGTGTGTGTGTGTGTGTGTCCAGTGTATGTGTGTGTGTGTGTGTGTGTGTGTGTGTGTGTCCATCCAGTGTTTATGTGTGCACGTGTATCAGTGTATATCACACACACATACACTGGACACACTGGACACACATGCAAGCGCACACAATGAACACACACACAAACACACTGGAAACACACACACACTGGACAAACACACACTGGACACATACACACATACACACAAAGGACACATACACACACACACTGGTCACACACACACACACACACACACATACTGGACACACACACAAACACACACACAAAGTGGCCCCACACACACACACAAAGGAAACACATACACACTGGACAAACACACTGGGCACACACACACACACAAACTGGAAACACACACACAAACTCACACGGACACACACACACTCACACTGGACACACACACACACACACACACACACACTGGACACACACACGCATACTGGAAACACACACTGGGCACACACACACACACACAAACTGAACACACACACTGGACACACACACACTGGACACAAACTGGACACACACACACACACTGGACACACACACTGGGCACACACACACACACACAAACTGAACACACACACTGGACACACACACACTGGACACAAACTGGACACACACACACACTCACACGGACACACACACACACATTCACACTGGACACACACATACACACACAAACACTGGACACATACACACACAAACACACACACACACTGGAAACACACTCACACTGGACACACACACACACAAACGCACGCACACACACTGGACACACACACACTGGACACACACGCACTGGACACACACACACACTGGACACACACACACTGAAAACACACACACACTGGACACACACACACACTGGACACACACACACACACACACTGGAAACACACACACTGGAAACACACACACTGGACAAACACACACTCAGGACAAAAACACACACACACAAACACACACAAACTCACACTGGACACATACACACTGGAAACACACACACTGTAAACACACACTCAGGACAAAAACACACACACACAAACACACACTGGATCACAAACACACACACACTCACACTGGAGACACACACACACACTGAACACACACATACTGGACACACACACACTGGACACACACACACACACACACACACTCACACTGGACACACACACACTGGACACACACACACATACACTGGACACACACACACACTGGACACACACACACTGGACACACACACACATACACTGGACACACACACACTGGACACACGCACACACACACTGGACACACACACACACACTGGACACACACGCACTCTGGACACACGATCACACACACACTGGAAACACACACACACTGGCCCCACACACACACTCACACTGGACAAATACACACACAAAAAGGACACATACACAAAAAGGACACACACAGGACACAAACACTGGACACACACACACACACACACACTTGCACAAAGTTATATGCTGACTGTGTGTGTGTGTGTGTGTGTGTGTGTGTGTGTGTGTGTGTGTGTGTGTGTGTGTGTGTGTGTGTGAGTTCAGGTGTATCCCTCAATGACTGTCTGTTCTTCTGCTTACCGCTACAGTGTGGAACATGGTGGAGAGAACACAATGAAACCTGGACTTAGAAAATGTGAGTGTTGACTGCTGTGAAGAATATGACTAAGAATACGTCTTAATTCAAGTGAAGTCAAAGTCAAAGACCACCATCATTACTTACTTGGTCATATTAAATATCAGCTGTAGTTCTACAGAAGCACAAATCAGGGACACCAACGTTTACAAAGAGTTGCTTTGACAATGTGTGTGTGTGTGTGACGTGTTTGTGTTACTTTAGAAATGTGTGTGTGTGTGTCCAGTGTGTGTGTGTGTGTGTGTGTGTGTGTGTGTGTGTGTGTGTGTGTGTGTGTGTGTAATTAATGGGAATAAGTGTGTTTTATATTACCATACAGTATAACATATGATCATTCAACAAGTCTCAAGTTACCTTAACTTCTCCGTTTGATACCTAGAAACATCTACATTAAATGAATTAGTGAAAAGTGAGTTAACATTCTAATGTGAATGATGATGATTTCTAATATTGTGTCTGGTTTCATCCATCAGATGTCTGTGATCTCACACTGGACCCAAACACAGTAAACAGATTCCTCTCTCTGTCTGAGGAGAACAGAAAGGTGACATGGAGGAGAGAGAAGCAGCCGTATCCTGATCACCCAGAGAGATTTGAGTTCTGGGAACAGGTGCTGTGTAGAGAGGGTCTGACTGGGCGCTGTTACTGGGAGGTAGAGTGGAGTGGGAGAGAGGCTGGTATAGGAGTGACATATAAAGGAATCAGCAGGGGAGGATGGGGTAGTGGGCTTGGATACAATGACAAGTCCTGGAGTCTGATCTGCTCTGACAACAGTTACTCTGCCTGGCACAATAATAAGTCCACTACCATAGACGTCCCCTCCTCCAGCCCCCACAGAGTAGGAGTGTATCTGGACTGGCCAGCCGGCACTCTGTCCTTCTACAGAGTCTCCTCTGACACACTGACCCACCTGAACACATTCCACTCCACATTCACTGAGCCCCTCTATCCAGGGTTTAGGGTTTGGGACTCAGTGTCCCTATGTTAAATACACACTGGACACACACACACTGGACACACACACACACACATACACTGGACACACACACACACTGGTGACACAAACACACACTGACACACTGGACACACACACACACACTGACACACTGACCCACCTGAACACATTCCACTCCACATTCACTGGGCCCCTCTATCCAGGGTTTGGGGTTTATGTTCCTCAGTGTCCCTGTAAATAATAACCATGGTAACACTGACACACACACACTGGACACACACACACACACACACACTGGGAACACACACACACACAAACACATTAAACACACACACACACACACACACACTGTACACACACACACACACACACACTGGACACACACACACTGTACACACACACTGGACACACACAAACACACACACACACATACTGGACACAAACAAACACATACACACACACACTGGACAAACACAAACACTGGACACACTCACACTGGACATACACACACAGACACACACACTGGACACACACACACTGGACAAACACAAACACTGGACACACTCACACTGGACATACACACACACACACACACACTGGACACACACACACTGGACAAACACAAACACTGGACACACTCACACTGGACATACACACACACACACACACTGGACACACACACACTGTACACACACACACAAACTGAACACACACACTGAACACACACACACACTGGACACACACACACTGGACACACACACACACTGGACACACACACACACTGGACACACACACACTGTACACACACACACAAACTGAACACACACACTGAACACACACACACACTGGACACACACACACTGAACACACACACACACTGGACACACACACACAAACACACTAGACACACACACACACACACACTGGACACACACACTAGACACACACACACTGGACACACACACACTGGACACACACACACACACACACACACACTGGACACAGACACACTGTACACACACACACACACACTGAACACACACACTGAACACACACACACACTGGACACACACACACACTGGGGACACACACACACTGGACACACAAACACACACACACACTGGACACACACACACTGGAAACACTCACACTGGACACACACACAAACACACTGGACACACACACACACACATGACACACACACACAAATACACTGGACACACACACACACACTAGACACACACACACACACAATTGACAAACACACACACACTAGACACACACACACACACACACACACTGGACACACACACTAGACACACACACACTGGACACACACACACTGGACAAACGGACACACAAACACACACACACACACACACACACACACACACACACACACACACACACACACACACACTGGACAACCACACACACTGGACACACTCACACTGGACATACACATACACACACACTGGACACACACACACTGTACACAAAAACACACACACTGAACACACATACTGGACACACACACACAAACTGTACAAATACACACACACACACACTGAACACACACACTGGACACACACACACTGGACACACACTGGACACACAAACACACACACACACTGGACACACACACACTGGACACACTCACACTGGACACACACACACACACACCCACACACACACAAACACATGACACACACACACAAATACACTGGACACACACACTGGACACACACACACTAGACACACACACACACTGGACACACGCAAACACACACACACACTGGACACACACACACACACACACACACACACACACACACTGGACAACACACACACTGGACCCACACAAACACATACACACACTATGGACACACCCACACACACACACACACTGGACAAACACACACACTGTACACAAACACACACACACTGAACACACACACTGGACACACACACACAGTGTACAAATACACACACACACACACTGAATACACACACTGGACACACACACTGGACACACACACACACTGAACACACACACTGGACACACACACACACTGGACACACACACACACTGTACAAATACACACACACACACACTGAATACACACACTGGACACACACACACACTGGACACACACACACACACACACACATATACACTGGACGCACTCACACACTAGACACACACACACACACACACACACACACACACACACACACACACACACTGGATACACACACACACACACTGGACACACACACACATTGGACACACACACACACACACACACACACACACACACTGGACACACACAAACACACACACACAAATACACACACACATACACACTGGACAAATACACACACTGGATACACTCACACTGGACATACAGACACACACACACACACACTGGACACACTCACACTGTACACACACACACACACACACTGGACACACAAACATTGGACACACACACACTGAACACACACACTGGACACACACACACACACAAACACACACACACACACACTGGACACACACACACTAGACACACTCACACTGGACACACACACACTGGACACACACACACACTGGACACACACACTGGACACACACAAACACACACTCACACACATACACACACACACACACACACTGGACACACTCACACTGTACACACACACATTGGACACACACACATTGGACACACACACATTGGACACACACACACACAAACACTGGACACACACACATTGGACACACACACACACACTGGACACACTCACACACTGGAAACACACACACACTGGACACACACACACACTGGACACACACACACACACACACACACACTGGACAAACACACACAAACACACACTGGACACACACACACTGGACACACTCACACTGGACACACACACACACACACACCGGACACACACACACACACATACACTGGACACACACACACACACACACACACACACACACACTGGACACACACAAACACACACACACTGGACAAACACACAAACACACACACTGGACAAACGCACACACTGGACACACACACACTGGACACACTCACACTGGACACACACACACACCGGACACACACACACACACACATACACTGGACACACACACACACACACACACACACACACTGGACACACACACACACACACACACTGGACAAACACACACTGGACACACACACTGGACACACACTGGACACACACACACACTGGACACACACACACACTGGACACACGCACACTGGACACACACACACACACTGGACACACACACACTGGACACACACACACTGGACACACACACTGGACACACACTGGACACACACACGCAGGACAAACACACACACACACCAGACACACACACACACACTAGACACACACACACACTGCACACACACACACACACACACACACACACACACACACTGGACACACACACACTGGAGACATTTCCATGTGTTGTATTTTGATGAAAGGAAATCCCATATAGCCTACTGGACAGGACTTTGCTATGGCATCTTCTGTTTGGGTGTCTCAGGTCAGGTCTGAGCCATTATCAGAATGTGTCTCTGTCTATTTCCAGCCCTGCCATTTCTACCTGTCCTGATCTAGTGTTTCACCCCTGACCTCCTCACACCGTCTCACTGTCCATGTCTGCTTTTAGCTCCCACCTCTACTTCACTGTGTTATAATGGACCTTATGCTTGTTATGTCACCTCTGGAACCAGTTATCAAACATACTGACCTTTCTGACCCTATCCCATGGCCCTACTTTCTAGAAATGAACATTTAAATTCCTCTATGAGTTTTGTTTTGTGTCCATTTACTTATGTATTTGTTGTATATTTGGGTTGTGCTGCAGAGCATCATGGGGGTTTGTATGTGTTGAGATGATCACGTTCCAGATAAATGGTTGAACTGATTCCTGTCTCCTGTCTCATCATTATTGAATTGTTATACAGACGTGGTTATGAAACCCACGAGACATAACAAAAGATTGGTGATGAGTTAGTCTGAATCTACAGGAACTATTCTGTCTGGAAGAAGTGGGTTTTTACAACTTTTTAAAACTGTTATTTTCTGTGGTCCAGTCTAGGCTAATGTTAGCACAGTGTATTGCTAGCAGAGGCAAGTGCATAGTCGAGCTAGCTAAGAAAGAGAGTTAACCAGTGGTGTAAAGTACTTAAGTAAAAATACTTTAAAGTACTACTTAAGTAGTTTTTGGGGGTATCTGTACTTTACTTTTCTTTTTATATTTTTGACTACTTTTACTTTTACTTCACTACATTCCTAAAGAAGAAAATCGTCTGGTTTGCTTTATGTAAGGAATTTGAAATGATTTATACTTGTACTTTAACTTTTGATACTTAAGTATATTTTAGCAATTACATTTACTTTTTATACGAAAGTATATTTAAAACCAAATACTTTTAGACTTTTACTCAAGTAGTATTTTACTGGGTGACTTTCACTTTTAGTTGAGTCATTTTCTGTTAAGGTATCTTTACTTTTACTTAAGTATGACAATTTGGTACTTTTTCCACCACTGGAGTTAACATCGTCATGGACGACAGAAAAGGACTCGAGACGGACATCGGAGTGGGAAAACAACGTGATTAAAAAGGAGGAATATACAGTGATTAAAGGAAAGGACATTTATTCAACTGTGAAGACAAACCTTTTAATTAAATCTGCTAAAGGAGCGAACTTAGGAGGAAACTTCAGTGAGTGAAGTGAATGAAGATCACGTGACTGAGGAAAATATTGCTGTGGACAATACTGAAGTGAGTGACAATCAGGAGCTTATTGAGAAATGAACAATTATTGGAATTGTTGGAAACATTGGACAGTTTGATAAAAGTATTGAGCAGTGGAGCTCATATACAGAACAGTTTGAATATTTTGTTCTTGTAAATGACATGGATGAGGACAACATTGTGCCTACATGTTTTAGTGTAATGGGGCCAAAGACATTTAATTTACTAGGCAGCCTGCTACAGCCAGTCAGAACAGGTAATAAGACGTATGGGGATATTGTGGAGATACTTAAAGGACATTTTTCACCAGAACCACTAGTTACTGCTGAAAGGTTCAGGTTCCACAGGAGACATCAGGAAGAGGGAGAATCAGTAACAATGTTTGCTGATGCATTAAAGAAACTACCAGAACACTGAGTTTAATGCTGTTCTAAATGACATCATTAGAGACAGACTAGTATGTGGGCTACGGAGTGAAGCTACACAAAAGAGACTGTTGACTGAAAGTCATCTGACCTTGGCAAAGGACATTGAAATCAGTGTGTCCATGGAACTAGCCGCTAAAGAGGCTCACCAGTTGAGTTCATCAGGAACTTAGTGGGTTCATCTAACAATCCTAATCACCAGCTGATACATTGTAATCACCTTACACCTAGAAAACATAATTTAATGAAAATCTTAACCTCTCTGTGTGATCTATGTAATCAAGGTGCCTTGGACTCCTTTAATCATATGTACTGGGAGTGACCAGGGGACATTGTTTTGGAAAGTGATACCCTCTGTCTTATCTGCTGTAGTGGATATCATCATACTTTGTTCCCCAAAACTGTTATCACCTAATGATAATTCACCACTATCATTACAGAAAAGACGTTTAATGTTGTCAGGTTTGACAGCAGCTAAAAATATGTTGTCAACCACCACGCCTCATTGGATCAGCACTTTTATAGATACAGTTGAAGTCGGAAGTTTACATACACCTTAGCCAAATACATTTAAACTCAGTTTATAACAATTCCTGACATTTAATCCTAGTAGAAATTCCCTGTCTTAGGTCAGTTAGGATCACCACTTTATTTTAAGAATGTGAAATGTCAGAATAATAGTAGAGAGAATGATTTATTTCAGCTTTTATTTCTTTCATCACATTCCCAGTGGGTCAGAAGTTTACATACACTCAATTAGTATTTGGTAGCATTGCCTTTAAATTGTTTAACTTGGGTCAAATGTTTCGGGTAGCCTTCCACAAGCTTCCCACAATAAATTGGGTGAATTTTGGCCCATTCCTCCTGACAGAGCTGGTGTAACTGAGTCAGGTTTGTAGGCCTCCTTGCTCGCACACGCTTTTTCAGTTCTGCCCACACATTTTCTATAGGATTGAGGTCAGGGCTTTGTGATGGCCACTCCAATACCTTGACTTTGTTTTCCTTAAGCCATTTTGCCACAACTTTGGAAGTATGCTTGGGGTCATTGTCCATTTGGAAGACCCATTTGCGACCAAGCTTTAACTTCCTGACTGATGTCTTGAGATGTTGCTTCAATATATCCGCATAATTTTCCTTCCTCTTGATGCCATCTATTTTGTGAAGTGCATCAGTCCCTCCTGCAGCAAAGCACCCCCACAGCATGATGCTGCCACCCCTGTTCTTCACGGTTGGGATGGTGTTCTTCGGCTTGCAAGCGTTCCCCTTTTTCCTCCAAACATAACGATGGTCATTATGGCCAAACAGTTCTATTTTGTTTCATCAGACTAGAGGACATTTCTCCAAAAAGTACGATCTTTGTCCCCATGTGCAGTTGCAAACCGTAGTCTGGCTTTTTTATGGAGGTTTTGGAGCAGTGGCTTCTCCTTGCTGAGCGGCCTTTCAGGTTATGTCGATATAGGACTCATTTTACTGTGGATATAGATACTTTTGTACCTGTTTACTCCAGCATCTTCTCAAGGTCCTTTGCTGTTGTTCTGGGATTGATTTGCACTTATCGCACCAAAGTACGTTCATCTCTAGGAGACAGAACGCGTCTCCTTTCTGAGCGGTATGACGGCTGCGTGGTCCCATGGTGTTTATACTTGCGCACTATTGTTTGTACAGATGAACGTGGTACCTTCAGGCGTTTGGAAATTGCTCCCAAGGATGAACCAGACTTGTGGTCTACAATTATTTTTCTGAGGTCTTGGCTGATTATTTGTTTTGATTTCCCCATGATGTCAAACAAAGAGGCACTGAGTTTGAAGGTAGGCCTTGAAATACATCCACAGGGACACCTCCAATTGACTCAAATTATGTAAATTAGCCTATCAGAAGCTTCTAAAGCCATGACATAATTTTCTGGAATTTTCCAAGCTGTTTAAAGGCACAGTCAACTTAGTGTATGTAAACTTCTGACCCACTGGAATTGTGATGCAGTGAATTATAAGTGATATAATCTGTCTTTAAACAATGACTTGTGTCATAAACAAAGTATATGTCCTAACCGACTTGCCAAAACTATAGTTCATTAACAAGAATGTGGAGTGGTTGAAAAATGAGTTTAAATGACTCCAACCTAAGTGTATATAAACTTCTGACTTCAACGGTAGATATATATTTATATATATATACCATAACCCAGCAGGGTTAGGGTTAGGACAACTGTCTATAATATAGATATAGATGGATATACAGTGGGGAGAACAAGTATTTGATACACTGCCGATTTTGCAGGTTTTCCTACTTACAAAGCATGTAGAGGTCTGTAATTGTTATCATAGGTACACTTCAACTGTGAGAGACTGAATCTAAAACAAAAATCCAGAAAATCACATTGTATGATTTTTAAGTAATTAATTTGCATTTTATTGCATGACATAAGTATTTGATACATCAGAAAAGCAGAACTTAATATTTGGTACAGAAACCTTTGTTTGCAATTACAGAGATCATACGTTTCCTGTAGGTCTTGACCAGGTTTGCACACACTGCAGCAGGGATTTTGGCCCACTTCTCCATACAGACCTTCTCCAGATCCTTCAGGTTTTCGGGGCTTTCGCTGGGCAATACGGACTTTCAGCTCCCTCCAAAAATGTTCTAGTGGGTTCAGGTCTGGAGACTGGCTAGGCCACTCCAGGACCTTGAGATGCTTCTTACGGAGCCACTCCTTAGTTGCCCTGGCTGTGTGTTTCGGGTTGTTGTCATGCTGGAAGACCCAGCCACGACCCATCTTCAATGCTCTTACTGAGGGAAGGAGGTTGTTGGCCAAGATCTTGCGATACATGGCCCCATCCATCCTCCCCTCAATATGGTGCAGTCATCCTGTCCCCTTTGCAGAAAAGCATCCCCAAAGAATGATGAAGCACCTCCATGCTTCACGGTTGGGATGGTGTTCTTGGGGTTGTACTCATCCTTCTTCTTCCTCCAAACACGGCGAGTGGAGTTTAGACCAAAAAGCTCTATTTTTGTCTCATCAGACCACATGACCTTCTCCCATTCCTCCTCTGGATCATCCAGATGGTCATTGGCAAACTTCAGACGGGCCTGGACATGCGCTGGCTTGAGCAGGGGGACCTTGCGTGCACTGCAGGATTGTAATCCATGACGGCGTAGTGTGTCACTAATGGTTTTCTTTGAGACTGTGGTCCCAGCTTTCTTCAGGTCATTGATCAGGTCCTGCTGTGTAGTTCTGGGCTGATCCCTCACCTTCCTCATGATCATTGATGCCCCACGAGGTGTGATCTTGCATGGAGCCCCAGACCGAGGTTGACTGACCGTCATCTTGAACTTCTTCCATTATCTAATAATTGCGCCAACAGTTGTTGCCTTCTCACCAAGCTGCTTGCCTATTGTCCTGTAGCCCATCCCAACCTTGTGCAGGTCTACAATTTTATCCCTGATGTCCTTACACAGCTCTCTGGTCTTGGCCATTGTGGAGAGGTTGGAGTTTGTTTGATTGAGCGTGTGGACAGGTGTCTTTTATACAGGTAACGAGTTCAAACAGGTGCAGTTAATACAGGTAATGAGTGGAGAACAGGAGGGCTTCTTAATGAAAAACTAACAGGTCTGTGAGAGCCGGACTTCTTACTGGTTGGTAGGTGATCAAATACTTGTGTCATGCAATATAATGCAAATTAATTACTTAAAAATCATACAATGTGATTTTCTGGATTTTTGTTTTAGATTCTGTCTCTCACAGTTGAAGTGTACCTATGATAAAAAATTACAGACCTCTACATGCTTTGTAAGTAGGAAAACCTGCAAAATCGGCAGTGTATCAAATACTTGTTCTCCCCATTGTACATACACATACACATCCTTTTTAGAAATATATTTCCCTTTATTACTTTCCAACCCCACCACATCTTCCCTAATTGCAATAAACTAGTGAACAACAACGCTTAGGCCTCTACATCCAGCTTATACATACTATATACATTTTATGGACACAGTCAATTTTACAATAATTTTATTTTGTTTGTTTTTTCTCCTGAACTTCTTCTACTCTCAACCTCTCCGATCATTTTCATGATGTCCATCCGGTTTGCTTCTATATGCCATATCTTTCTAACTGTGCTCTTTCACAAAAGCTCCCTACCTACAACCTATATACTTATTATGGACACAGTATGCTTACATTATTAGTTATCTTGTTGTTATTGCTTGTTGTTAGTTGTTATTAGTCCCATCCTTAAACTCCATTCAACACCACCCATCTATCTCTTAACACCATCCATATTGGATTTCTATTTGCCATATACAGTGGGGAGAACAAGTATTTGATACACTGCCGATTTTGCAGGTTTCCCTACTTACAAAGCATGTAGAGGTCTGTCATTTTTATCATATGTACACTTCAACTGTGAGAGACGTAATCTAAAACAAAAATCCAGAAAATCACATTGTATGATTTTTAAGTAATTAATTTGCATTTTATTGCATGACATAAGTATTTGATACATCAGAAAAGCAGAACTTAATAATCTTAATAGATCATACATTTCTTGTAGGTCTTGACCAGGTTTGCACACACTGCTGCAGGGATTTTGGCCCACTCCTCCATACAGACCTTCTCCAGATCCCTCAGGTTTCGAGGCTGTCGCTGGGCAATACGGACTTTCAGCTCCCTCCAAAGATTTTCTATTGGGTTCAGGTCTGGAGACTGGCTAGGCCACTCCAGGACCTTGAGATGCTTCTTACGGAGCCACTCCTTAGTTGCCCTGGCTGTGTGTTTCGGGTCATTGTCATGCTGGAAGACCCAGCCACGACCCATCTTCAATGCTCTTACTGAGGGAAGGAGGTTGTTGGCCAAGATCTCGCGATACATGGCCCCATCCATCCTCCCCTCAATACGGTGCAGTCGTCCTGTCCCCTTTGCAGAAAAGCATCCCCAAAGAATGATGTTTCCACCTCCATGCTTCACGGATGGGATGGTGTTCTTGGGGTTGTACTCATCCTTCTTCTTCCTCCAAACACGGCGAGTGGAGTTTAGACCAAAAAGCTCTATTTTTGTCTCATCAGACCACATGACCTTCTCCCATTCCTCCTCTGGATCATCTAGATGGTCATTGGAAAACTTCAGACAGGCCTGGACATGCGCTGGCTTGAGCAGGGGGACCTTGCGTGCGCTGCAGGATTTTAATCCATGATGGCGTAGTGTGTTACTAATGGTTTTCTTTGAGACTGTGGTCCCAGCTCTCTTCAGGTCATTGACCAGGTCCTGCCGTGTAGTTCTGGGCTGATCCCTCACCTTCCTCATGATCATTGATGCCCCACGAGGTGAGATCTTGCATGGAGCCCCAGACCGAGGGTGATTGACCGCCATCTTGAACTTCTTCCATTTTCTAATAATTGCGCCAACAGTTGTTGCCTTCTCACCAAGCTGCTTGCCTTTTGTCCTGTAGCCCATCCCAGCCTTGTGCAGGTCTACAATTTTATCCCTGATTATCCTTACACAGCTCTCTGGTCTTGGCCATTGTGGAGAGGTTGGAGTCTGTTTGATTGAGTGTGTGGACAGGTGTCTTTTATACAGGTAACAAGTTCAAACAGGTGCAGTTAGTACAGGTAATGAGTGGAGAACAGGAGGGCTTCTTAAAGAAAAACTAACAGGTCTGTGAGAGCCGGCATTCTTACTGGTTGGTAGGTGATCAAATACTTATGTCATGCAATAAAATGCAAATTAATTACTTAAAAATCATACAATGTGATTTTCTGGATTTTTTTTTTAGATTCCGTCTCTCACAGTTGAAGTGTACCTATGATAAAAATTACAGACCTCTACATGCTTTGTAAGTAGGAAAACCTGCAAAATCGGCTGTGTATCAAATACTTGTTCTCCCCACTGTATGTTTCAACTGTACTGTGATGTTTTACAAAAGTTCTGAACCTTTCTATTCTCATTGTTTCTACAGATTGTGAATTGAAAAATTTTTTTTTTGCTAAAAGTATTATTATATTATTGATCGATTGACTATGACTTTTCAGATCTGCAGAGCTGGGAAGATTGTATCCCCCATATAAATAACATTCTATTGGTAGCAATAATTTAATATAATAATTTAAGTTTTGAATCCGGAGTTGTTTGGCGTATCAGTTCATAAACACTATGCCATGGGATTGGTACGTCAAAAATCTCTTCCCAACTATTTTGCAATCTATATGGGACGTCTGTCAATCCTTTGGTCCTTAAATGAAACCGGTATACTTTTTTATTTTTCACAGTTTTCTTTAACCAATTATGTTCGTTAATGCAAGGCCGACAGACAAGTTCCTTACTTTCTCCCCCTTCCACTTTCCTCTTCCATTTTTGCGGTAGTGCTGCAATTATTTGGTTGTAATTTTGGGTAGAGCAGACAATTCCATATGTTTTTGTTAGCTGCATGTGTGGTGATGCAGTTTGTTAGGGACCCTTTCTATACTGATGCGGCGAGGGGAGACTTCTCTGTGAAAGCTAAGGTGCCGATGTCACATGACAAGGGTTCCCTCTACCTAGAGATCGTAGACGTGCAAGGATCTTATCTGAGGCAGGCGCTTCAGTCTGTGGGCTGCGCAAAGTTTTGGACTGAGCATATTATTGCAGAAAAATTCCCAAACAGACACGAGTAAATCCAGCTTCTCTCATATGAAAACGAACGCTGTTCCTCCCTGTCAAATGTGAATCACTGCGGGTTTCCCTGATTATCTGCCAAACTTTTCTGCTCTCTCCAAATCTTAAAAGTGCAATTTCTTCCATTTGAAGGCAAACACTTGTGTGTTTCTTATGTTAAAAATAAATGGTGTAAGACAGGAAATAATGAAATGAAATAAATATAGAACGGAATGTGATGCTGCTCAGTTGAAATATGCATAAAAGGTTTCCTATGTGTAAATGAAGACTAAAGATAAAGCTATGGATGTAGAATGTAATGCAGGTCAACTGTGTTAGAAGTTATTTCCTGTCTTACACCATTTACTTTTAACATAAGAAACACACAAGTGTTTCCCTTCAAATGGAAGAAATTGCACTTTCACTAAATATCCAGTTAAATAACGCTGACTGCCACCCAATAGCTTCAGGATGCTGAGCACTAATGCTAGCTTATTAGAGGTCTATGATCGTCTTGTCTGTTCCATCTCCCCTCTCCCTCCCTCCCTCCCTCCCTCCCTCCCTCCCTCCCTCCCTCCCTCCCTCCCTCCCTCCCTCCCTCCCTCCCTCCCTCCCTCCCTCCCCCCTCTCAGCAGGTTTGACCCATCCCCACTCCCCTCCCTCCCTCCCTCCCTCCCTCACAAATACCTTGTTTGCTAAGTTTGCCGTATTGTACAGTGCTCTCCATTACTCATTTTGTGGTTATGAACTTATACAACTATTGATGTTTTATGTCAATGGAAAATATATTATTTAGACAAAAAATGCAAAACTTCAGATTTTCTTCCCTGCATTAGAGTGATGAAAGTGTGCTTCCACTCACGAGTGATGACCAGCTAAGCGCCTACCAACCGTCCTACGGGGATCGCCTTGCCGTTCTCACATACTGCAGGCAGAAGACCAAAAGCCTTGCGAAACGAAAATCTCAACTGTTTGACAGATTCAAATTCAAGTTAAAGGCAAAGCAGAGCCATCAGTCAACAGATCAATCTTCACAGGAAGAGAACTCAAGTGGAGAGACAAAATCAAGACCTGCTCTGATGAACAACAGACACATGTAGGTGGGGTGGCTCATCAATCAGAGGAAGAACATAACCTTTGTTAAGTCAGAGCCAGGCGAGGTGGGGGCACCCGCAAAGTTGATGTCCCCAAGGACAGGGGAAAGAACTCAAATAAATGGCACATAATTTTTATTTTCCAAATGGAGAAAATGATCATGGAAAATTCAAAGACTTTGATGTGGATCTGACTGATTACTAAGAGTAATAATATGCCATTTAGCAGACACTTTTATCCAAAGGGACTTACAGTCACGTGTGCATACATTTTTACGTATGGGTGGTCCCGGGGATCGAACCCACTACCCTGGAGTTACAAGCGCCATGCTTTACCAATTGAGCTACAGAGGACCACATTCAATTGATGACAGCATCACAGTTGGACAATTATATGAAGCCACAAAGTTTAATATAACGAGGTTCTACCTGACATCACAAGGAAGGTAAGAGGCAAATGGAACTAATGGAAGGGAAGAGGCAAATGGAACTAATGGAAGGGAAGAAGCAAATGGAACTAATGGAAGGGAAGAGGCAAATGGAACTAATGGAAGGGAAGAGGCAAATGGAACTAATGGAAGGGAAGAAGCAAATGGAACTAATGGAAGGGAAGAAGCAAATGGAACTAATGGAAGGGAAGAGGCAAATGGAACTAATGGAAGGTAAGAGGCAAATGGAACTAATGGAAGGTAAGAGGCAAATGGAACTAATGGAAGGTAAGAGGCAAATGGAACTAATGGAAGGTAAGAGGCAAATGGAACTAATGGAAGGTAAGAAGCAAATGGAACTAATGGAAGGGAAGAAGCAAATGGAACTAATGGAAGGGAAGAAGCAAATGGAACTAATGGAAGGGAAGAAGCAAATGGAACTAATGGAAGGGAAGAGGCAAATGGAACTAATGGAAGGGAAGAGGCAAATGGAACTAATGGAAGGGAAGAGGCAAATGGAACTAATGGAAGGGAAGAAGCAAATGGAACTAATGGAAGGGAAGAAGCAAATGGAACTAATGGAAGGGAAGAGGCAAATGGAACTAATGGAAGGGAAGAGGCAAATGGAACTAATGGAAGGGAAGAGGCAAATGGAACTAATGGAAGGGAAGAAGCAAATGGAACTAATGGAAGGGAAGAAGCAAATGGAACTAATGGAAGGTAAGAGGCAAATGGAACTAATGGAAGGTAAGAAGCAAATGGAACTAATGGAAGGGAAGAGGCAAATGGAACTAATGGAAGGGAAGAGGCAAATGGAACTAATGGAAGGTAAGAGGCAAATGGAACTAATGGAAGGGAAGAAGCAAATGGAACTAATTGAAGGGAAGAGGCAAATGGAACTAATGGAAGGGAAGAGGCAAATGGAACTAATGGAAGGGAAGAGGCAAATGGAACTAATGGAAGGGAAGAAGCAAATGGAACTAATGGAAGGGAAGAAGCAAATGGAACTAATGGAAGGTAAGAGGCAAATGGAACTAATGGAAGGGAAGAGGCAAATGGAACTAATGGAAGGGAAGAGGCAAATGGAACTAATGGAAGGGAAGAGGCAAATGGAACTAATGGAAGGGAAGAAGCAAATGGAACTAATGGAAGGTAAGAGGCAAATGGAACTAATGGAAGGTAAGAAGCAAATGGAACTAATGGAAGGGAAGAGGCAAATGGAACTAATGGAAGGGAAGAGGCAAATGGAACTAATGGAAGGTAAGAGGCAAATGGAACTAATGGAAGGGAAGAAGCAAATGGAACTAATGGAAGGGAAGAGGAAAATGGAACTAATGGAAGGGAAGAGGCAAATGGAACTAATGGAAGGGAAGAGGCAAATGGAACTAATGGAAGGGAAGAAGCAAATGGAACTAATGGAAGGGAAGAGGCAAATGGAACTAATGGAAGGGAAGAAGCAAATGGAACTAATGGAAGGGAAGAGGCAAATGGAACTAATGGAAGGGAAGAGGCAAATGGAACTAATGGAAGGGAAGAGGCAAATGGAACTAATGGAAGGGAAGAGGCAAATGGAACTAATGGAAGGGAAGAAGCAAATGGAACTAATGGAAGGGAAGAGGCAAATGGAACTAATGGAAGGGAAGAGGCAAATGGAACTAATGGAAGGGAAGAGGCAAATGGAACTAATGGAAGGGAAGAAGCAAATGGAACTAATGGAAGGGAAGAGGCAAATGGAACTAATGGAAGGGAAGAAGCAAATGGAACTAATGGAAGGGAAGAGGCAAATGGAACTAATGGAAGGGAATAGGCAAATGGAACTAATGGAAGGGAAGAGGCAAATGGAACTAATGGAAGGGAAGAGGCAAATGGAACTAATGGAAGGGAAGAGGCAAATGGAACTAATGGAAGGGAAGAGGCAAATGGAACTAATGGAAGGGAAGAGGCAAATGGAACTAATGGAAGGTAAGAGGCAAATGGAACTAATGGAAGGGAAGAGGCAAATGGAACTAATGGAAGGGAAGAGGCAAATGGAACTAATGGAAGGGAAGAAGCAAATGGAACTAATGGAATGGAAGAGGCAAATGGAACTAATGGAAGGGAAGAAGCAAATGGAACTAATGGAAGGGAAGAGGCAAATGGAACTAATGGAAGGTAAGAGGCAAATGGAACTAATGGAAGGGAAGAAGCAAATGGAACTAATGGAAGGGAAGAGGCAAATGGAACTAATGGAAGGGAAGAAGCAAATGTTGCTGCTGATGACAATGAAACACTCTCCAGGTTCTCAAGACCTCCCAGATACTCATATAAGCATTCTGCTGTTACAAGCCCTCCCAGATACTCATATAAGCATTCTGCTGTTACAAGCCCTCCCAGATACTCATATAAGCATTCTGCTGTTACAAGCCCTCCCAGATACTCATATAAGCATTATGCTGTTACAAGACCTCCCAGATACTCATATAAGCCTTCTGCTGTTACAAGACCTCCCAGATACTCATATAAGCATTCTGCTGTTACAAGACCTCCCAGATACTCATATAAGCATTCTGCTGTTACAAGACCTCCCAGATACTCATATAAGCATTCTGCTGTTATAAGACCTCCCAGATACTCATATAAGCATTCTGCTGTTACAAGCCCTCCCAGATACTCATATAAGTACTCTGCTGTTACAAGACCTCCCACATTCTCATATAAGTACTCTGCTGTTACAAGACCTCCCACATTCTAATATAAGTACTCTGCTGTTACAAGACCTCCCACATTCTCATATACATACTCTGCTGTTACAAGACCTCCCAGATACTCATATAAGCATTCTGTTGTTACAAGACCTCCCAGATACTCATATAAGCATTCTGCTGTTACAAGTCCTCCCAGATACTCATATAAGCATTCTGCTGTTACAAGACCTCCCATATACTCATATAAGCATTCTGCTGTTACAAGACCTCCCAGATACTCATATAAGCATTCTGCTGTTACAAGCCCTCCCAGATACTCATATAAGCATTCTGCTGTTACAAGACCTCTCTTGAGGGAACCTCAGACAATATGGCCAGGATAGAAGACCTCAGGCTGGAGGACACGTTACCTCTTGGGAGAACCTCAGACAATACGGCCAGGATAGAAGACCTCAGGCTGGAGGACACGTTACCTCTTGGGAGAACCTCAGACAATACGGCCAGGATAGAAGACCTCAGGCTGGAGGACACGTTACCTCTTGGGAGAACCTCAGACAATACGGCCAGGATAGAAGACCTCAGGCTGGAGGACACGTTACCTCTTGGGAGAACCTCAGACAATACGGCCAGGATAGAAGACCTCAGGCTGGAGGACACGTTACCTCTTGGGAGAACCTCAGACAATACGGCCAGGATAGAAGACCTCAGTCTGGAGGACACGTTACCTCTTGAGGGAACTACCACCAATGCAGCAAAGAGTATAACCCTAGTTGTCCACCGAGGCCAAGTACTTAAGGAACTAATCCACCATTTCTGTGATGACACTCTACTTGAAGCTGACATTCAGATCAAACTCATTCTTCCTGATGGAAAGGAGGAACATCTGAGTTCTGGGAGGAGTTTAACCACCAATGCACCATGGGTAATCGTGCCAGGTGCCATTTCTTCAACACAACTTAGAGGAAAAGGAGTGGCAATGTGTAGGCCGCATTATTACAGTAGGATGGAGAAAGGAGAGATACCTACCTGTGAAGATGACTCCAACAATATTGGAACAAGCAGCTTTTGGAGCGGTGAGTTATGATCTTGTGGATAACTTCTTGAAGTACATAACTGAAGGGGAGCTCCTGACCTTGGAGGTCTGTCGGTCAGATTACAGCAGTGTAGATCCAGAGGAGTTGACAGAAATCCTGGATATTCACAGCTGTCCAAAGAAGGCAAAAGCAGACGACCTGGAAGAGATTCTACAGTAGTTGTTGTACTAAACTCAGATTCTAGAGCCAGCACACATCATAGAGCAGAGGGCAACTACGCTCTCTCCATTGAAACAGGAGATGACAGGGATCTTTGGTGCTTACGAAGACCTACAGCCAACAGGAAGTGCAGAAGTCCATGGTTTTTCCAACTACCACGACAGCACTGGAAAAGGACATCCAGCGATGTATGATGACATATCTAAGAGAAGCAGATTCACAGAGGCCGTGTCAGTTCCTCCGGTTCTGATCTGTTGTTTGGCGAAGACAATCGCAGTCAGCTTTACAGATCCAAGGCTTCCAGTGGAAGACCACTAGTGCGTACCTGCAGTTCTGCACTAAAGTTTTCAACATACTATGACAACTACCCAGACTTTAGATCTGAGATGAACAAGATTCTAGAGAGTAGAGTGTGGGTGATGGACATTGAGTAGTAGGGAGAGAGTGTCACACCTAGTTCATGTCTTTGGATGAATAATGTGTTCACCTGTGTTCAATGGTTGAACCAATTTGGATAATACCTCTGTTGGTACAGAGGTAGTTTTATGTTTCCTGGTCAGATTTAGATATGGAGTCATCACAAATTTCACCCCTGGGGGCATGGCCTCTGAAAAAATGCATTCAAAGAAATGTATATGTGAGTTTGAGATAGTTGGTCTTTAAACAATGCAATGTTATTACCATGTTTGTACAAAATGTTAGTTTTAAAATGGTTGTTTTTGATTGAATCACAACAATAAGGTTGCTTTGATACTAAACACAATAGAGAGGGTTGCAAATGATTTCCATAATAGATGTACATTAGTCCTCCTTTCCCATCGATTACCATCTCACCCAGAGTTGGACCCTTTTATTGAAGAAAGGATCTCCTTCAGGGTCATAAACTAAATGTGAGGACATACAGTTCTATTATGTCTGTTGTGGTAATTAACAGGACATTGTGTCTGTTGTGGTATTTAACATGACATTGTGTCTGTTGTGGTATTTAACAGGACATTGTGGCTGTTGTGGTATTTAACAGGACATTGTGTCTGTTGTGGTATTTAACAGGACATTGTGTCTGTTGTGGTATTTAACAGGACATTGTGTCTGTTGTAGTCCTCCTGACTAATACCAGCTTCCATAGGGTCCTCCTGACTAATATAATCTTCCCTAGGGTCCTCCTGACTAATACCAGCTTCCCTAGGGTCCTCCTGACTAATATCAGCTTCCCTAGGGTCCTCCTGACTAACATCAGCTTCCATATGGTCCTCCTGACTAATATCAGCTTCCCTATGGTCCTCCTGACTAACATCAGCTTCCATATGGTCCTCCTGACTAATACCAGCTTCCATAGGGTCCTCCTGACTAATATAATCTTCCCTAGGGTCCTCCTGACTAATACCAGCTTCCCTAGGGTCCTCCTGACTAATATCAGCTTCCCTAGGGTCCTCCTGACTAACATCAGCTTCCATATGGTCCTCCTGACTAATACCAGCTTCCCCAGGGTCCTCCTGACTAATATAATCTTCCCTAGGGTCCTCCTGACTAATACCAGCTTCCCTAGGGTCCTCCTGACTAATATCAGCTTCCCTAGGGTCCTCCTGACTAATATCAGCTTCCCCAGGGTCCTCCTGACTAATACCAGCTTCCCTAGGGTCCTCCTGACTAATACCAGCTTCCCTAGGGTCTTCCTGACTAATATCAGCTTCCCTAGGGTCCTCCTGACTAATAACAGCTTCCCTAGGGTCCTCCTGACTAATATCAGCTTCCCTAGGGTCCTCCTGACTAATATCAGCTTCCCTAGGGTCCTCCTGACTAATACCAGCTTCCCTAGGGTCCTCCTGACTAATATCAGCTTCCCTAGGGTCCTCCTGACTAATATCAGCTTCCCCAGGGTCCTCCTGACTAATACCAGCTTCCCTAGGGTCCTCCTGACTAATACCTGCTTCCATAGGGTCCTCCTGACTAATATCAGCTTCCATATGGTCCTCCTGACTAATATCAGCTTCCCTAGGGTCCTCCTGACTAATATCAGCTTCCCTATGGTCCTCTTGACTCATATCAGCTTCCCTAGGGTCCTCCTGACTAATATCAGCTTGCCCAGGGTCCTCCTGACTAATACCAGCTTCCCTAGGGTCCTCCTGACTAATACCAGCTTCCCTAGGGTCCTCCTGACTAATATCAGCTTCCCTAGGGTCCTCCTGACTAATAACAGCTTCCCTAGGGTCCTCCTGACTAATATCAGCTTCCCTAGGGTCCTCCTGACTAATATCAGCTTCCCTAGGGTCCTCCTGACTAATACCAGCTTCCCTAGGGTCCTCCTGACTAATATCAGCTTCCCTAGGGTCCTCCTGACTAATATCAGCTTCCCCAGGGTCCTCCTGACTAATACCAGCTTCCCTAGGGTCCTCCTGACTAATACCTGCTTCCATAGGGTCCTCCTGACTAATATCAGCTTCCATATGGTCCTCCTGACTAATATCAGCTTCCCTAGGGTCCTCCTGACTAATATCAGCTTCCCTATGGTCTTCCTGACTCATATCAGCTTCCCTAGGGTCCTCCTGACTAATACCAGCTTCCATAGGGTCCTCCTGACTAATACCAGCTTCCCTAGGGTCCTCCTGACTATTATTAGCTTCCATAGGGTCCTCCTGACCAATACCAGCTTCCCTAGGGTCCTCCTGACTAATAACAGCTTCCCTAGGGTCCTCCTGACTAATACCAGCTTCCATAGGGTCCTCCTGACTAATATAATCTTCCCTAGGGTCCTCCTGACTAATACCAGCTTCCCTAGGGTCCTCCCGACTAATATCAGCTTCCCTAGGGTCCTCCTGACTAATATCAGCTTCCCCAGGGTCCTCCTAACTAATACCAGCTTCCCTAGGGTCCTCCTGACCAATACCAGCTTCCCTAGGGTCCTCCTGACTAATACCAGCTTCCCTAGGGTCCTCCTGACTAATACCAGCTTCCATAGGGTCCTCCTGACTAATATAATCTTCCCTAGGGTCCTCCTGACTAATATCAGCTTCCCTAGGGTCCTCCTGACTAATAACAGCTTCCCTAGGGTCCTCCTGACTAATATCAGCTTCCCTAGGGTCCTCCTGACTAATAACAGCTTCCCTAGGGTCCTCCTGACTAATAACAGCTTCCCTAGGGTCCTCCTGACTCATATCAGCTTCCCTAGGGTCCTCCTGACTAATACCAGCTTCCATAGGGTCCTCCTGACTAATACCAGCTTCCCTAGGGTCCTCCTGACTATTATTAGCTTCCATAGGGTCCTCCTGACCAATACCAGCTTCCATAGGGTCCTCCTGACTAATACCAGCTTCCCTAGGGTCCTCCTGACTAATATCAGCTTCCCTAGGGTCCTCCTGACTAATATCAGCTTCCCCAGGGTCCTCCTGACTAATATCAGCTTCCCTAGGGTCCTCCTGACTAATATCAGCTTCCCTATGGTCCTCTTGACTCATATCAGCTTCCCTAGGGTCCTCCTGACTAATATCAGCTTGCCCAGGGTCCTCCTGACTAATACCAGCTTCCCTAGGGTCCTCCTGACTAATACCAGCTTCCCTAGGGTCCTCCTGACTAATATCAGCTTCCCTAGGGTCCTCCTGACTAATAACAGCTTCCCTAGGGTCCTCCTGACTAATATCAGCTTCCCTAGGGTCCTCCTGACTAATATCAGCTTCCCTAGGGTCCTCCTGACTAATACCAGCTTCCCTAGGGTCCTCCTGACTAATATCAGCTTCCCTAGGGTCCTCCTGACTAATATCAGCTTCCCCAGGGTCCTCCTGACTAATACCAGCTTCCCTAGGGTCCTCCTGACTAATACCTGCTTCCATAGGGTCCTCCTGACTAATATCAGCTTCCATATGGTCCTCCTGACTAATATCAGCTTCCCTAGGGTCCTCCTGACTAATATCAGCTTCCCTATGGTCTTCCTGACTCATATCAGCTTCCCTAGGGTCCTCCTGACTAATACCAGCTTCCATAGGGTCCTCCTGACTAATACCAGCTTCCCTAGGGTCCTCCTGACTATTATTAGCTTCCATAGGGTCCTCCTGACCAATACCAGCTTCCCTAGGGTCCTCCTGACTAATAACAGCTTCCCTAGGGTCCTCCTGACTAATACCAGCTTCCATAGGGTCCTCCTGACTAATATAATCTTCCCTAGGGTCCTCCTGACTAATACCAGCTTCCCTAGGGTCCTCCCGACTAATATCAGCTTCCCTAGGGTCCTCCTGACTAATATCAGCTTCCCCAGGGTCCTCCTAACTAATACCAGCTTCCCTAGGGTCCTCCTGACCAATACCAGCTTCCCTAGGGTCCTCCTGACTAATACCAGCTTCCCTAGGGTCCTCCTGACTAATACCAGCTTCCATAGGGTCCTCCTGACTAATATAATCTTCCCTAGGGTCCTCCTGACTAATACCAGCTTCCCTAGGGTCCTCCTGACTAATATCAGCTTCCCTAGGGTCCTCCTGACTAATATCAGCTTCCCCAGGGTCCTCCTGACTAATATCAGCTTCCCTAGGGTCCTCCTGACTAATATCAGCTTCCCTAGCGTCCTCCTGACTAATATCAGCTTCCCCAGGGTCCTCCTGACTAATATCAGCTTCCCTAGGGTCCACAGGTTGGAAAGAGTTCTGGGCGCCGTACCGGTTGGGTAAATCATACATCATTATTGGCCGACAATTGTGAACCCGAGAGTTAAAAATATTACTGAATGGAAAATGTGGGATTCCACCGAGCTGCAGATTGGAGCTTGCACAATAGTTGACACTGACTTGACATATTGCTTAAGAGAGTCTTAAAAAGTTGCTTACCAGAAGAAAATATTATTGATACATAAAGTTGGGAATTCGTAGGGAAGTAAAAGATACTGAAATTAAATCTGACTTGGAATACCTGTTGGAAGGATGAAGTGGATCTCTGTGTCACTTCTGGGTCTGCTGAAGGTTGAGCTGGGATCTTGTCACTTGGTGTCTGCAACGAAATACATCAATAACATGTCAGAAATATTGTGTTTTATAATATAGATCATATCTATTTCGTAAACTAATGATCATACTCAGTTCAGTCACAATATATTCCTACCACCTGTCTATCATAATCCCCTTTGGGGTGAGACTCATTGCTGAGGTCAAGGGCTGCATTGACCACAAATGTTAGGAAAGATAATTCATATGTGGATCTGGGCTTTTTATGGAAGACTCTATAGAAATGGTTAAAACTGTACAATATCTGCTAACCAACAATATGAGGACCGTGTAACACACACACTCTACTCTGGTTGGGTCATACCATATCGGGACGTAATCTGAAACACATTTACTTCTTGAACAGCCTAATTACCAAATGAGGACTTGACGACTGAACACATCTGGAATCAAGGTTCCTGACTTTGAGTTATCCTTTTGTTGTCAAAGAAAGCTCACCACCTTAAAAGCAATGTAAATGGATCAACTGCCATATAAATTAAATCACGCAAATTGATAAGAAATATGTTAAATGGGCAAAAACATTGCCCCAAAAATACAAAAACATAGGCATTAGAGAGAATAAAGAATAATTTTATGTTTTGAGGGGCGGTTAGTTCTGTCAAATGGTCGGGCTAATTTTGTTTATGCTATGATATCGAAACAAGTTATGGGAATGTTGATATTGTGAACATTTTACACAAAAGGTTGGTTGTAATATAGTAAAAAGCCATGTAATTTATATATATTGGAATGAACTGAGACAACAATTTAATTTAAATAGAAAAGATCTACAATAAATGTGTAATAACCTGTTGGAAGGATGAAGTGGATCTCTGTCTCACTTCTGGGTCTGCTGAAGGTTGAGCTGGGATCTTGTCACTTGGTGTCTGCAACGAAATACAACAATAACATGTCAGAAATATTGTGTTTTATAATATAGATCATATCTATTTAGTAAACTAATGATCATACTCAGTTCAGTCACAATATATTCCTACCACCTGTCTATCATAATCGCCTTTGGGGTGAGACTCATTGCTGAGGTCAAGGGCTGCATTGACCACAGATGTTAGGAAAGATAATTCATATGTGGATCTGGGATTTTTATGCAAGACTCTATAGAAATGGTTAAAACTGTACAATATCTGCTAACCAACAATATGAGGACCGTGTAACACACACACTCTACTCTGGTTGGGTCATACCATATTGGGACGTCATCTGAAACACATTTACGTCTTGAACAGCCTTAGTACCAAATGAGGACTTGACGACTGAACACATCTAGAGTCAAGGTTCCTGACTTTGAGTTATCCTTTTGTTGTCAAAGAAAGCTCACAACCTTAAAAGTAATGTAAATGGATCAACTGCCATATAAATTAAATCACGCAAATTGATAAGAAATATGTTAAATGGGCAAAAACATTGCCCCAAAAATACAAAAACATAGGCATTAGAGAGAATAAAGATTAATTTTATGTTTTGAGGGGCGGTTAGTTCTGTCAAATGGTCGGGCTAATTTTGTTTATGCTATGATATTGAAAGAAGTTATGGGAATTTTTATATTGTGAACATTTTACACAAAAGGTTGGTTGTAATAGAGTAAAAAGCCATTTAATTCATATTTTGGAATGAACTGAGACAACAATTTAATTTAAATAGAAAAGATCTACAATAAATATGTAATAACCTGTTGGAAGGATGAAGTGGATCTCTGTCTCACTTCTGGGTCTGCTGAAGGTTGAGCTGGGATCTTGTCACTTGGTGTCTGCAACGAAATACAACAATAACATGTCAGAAATATTGTGTTTTATAATATAGATCATATCTATTTCGTAAACTAATGATCATACTCAGTTCAGTCACAATATATTCCTACCACCTGTCTATCATAATCGCCTTTGGGGTGAGACTCATTGCTGAGGTCAAGGGCTTCATTGACCACAGATGTTAGGAAAGATAATTCATATATGGATCTGGGCTTTTTATGCAAGACTCTATAAAAATGGTTAAAACTGTACAATATCTGCTAAACAACAATATGAGGACCGTGTAACACACACACACTCTACTCTGGTTGGGTCATACCATATCGGGACGTAATCTGAAACACATTTACGTCTTGAACAGCCTAATTACCAAATGAGGACTTGACGACTGAACACATCTGGAGTCAAGGTTCCTGACTTTGAGTTATCATTTTGTTGTCAAAGAAAGCTCACCACCTTAAAAGCAATGTAAATGGATCAACTTGCCATATAAATTAAATCACGCAAATTGATAAGAAATATGTTAAATGGGCAAAAACATTGCCCCAAAAATACAAAAACATACAGTGGGGGAAAAAAGTATTTAGTCAGCGACCAATTGTGCAAGTTCTCCCACTTAAAAAGATGAGAGAGGCCTGTAATTTTCATCATAGGTACACGTCAACTATGACAGACAATTTGAGATTTTTTTTCTCCAGAAAATCACATTGTAGGATTTTTTATGAATTTATTTGCAAATTATGGTGGAAAATAAGTATTTGGTCACCTACAAACAAGCAAGATTTCTGGCTCTCACAGACCTGTAACTTCTTATTTAAGAGGCTGCTCTGTCCTCCACTCGTTACATCTATTAATGGCACCTGTTTGAACTTGTTATCAGCATAAAAGACACCTGTCCACAACCTCAAACAGTCACACTCCAAACTCCACTATGGCCAAGACCAAAGAGCTGTCAAAGGACACCAGAAACAAAATTGTAGACCTGCACCAGGCTGGGAAGACTGAATCTGCAATAGGTAAGCAGCTTGGTTTGAAGAAATCAACTGTGGGAGCAATTATTAGGAAATGGAAGACATACAAGACCACTGATAATCTCCCTCGATCTGGGGCTCCATGCAAGATCTCACCCTGTGGGGTCAAAAAGATCACAAGAATGGTGAGCAAAAATCCCAGAACCACACGGGGGGACCTAGTGAATGACCTGCAGAGAGCTGGGACCAAAGTAACAAAGCCTACCATCAGTAACACACTACGCCGCCAGGGACTCAAATCCTGCAGTGCCAGACGTGTCCCCCTGCTTAAGCCAGTACATGTCCAGGCCCGTCTGAAGTTTGCTAGAGTGCATTTGGATGATCCAGAAGAGGATTGGGAGAATGTCATATGGTCAGATGAAACCAAAATATAACTTTTTGGTAAAAACTCAACTCGTCGTGTTTGGAGGACAAAGAATGCTGAGTTGCATCCAAAGAACACCATACCTACTGTGAAGCATGGGGGTGGAAACATCATGCTTTGGGGCTGTTTTTCTGCAAAGGGACCAGGATGACTGATCCATGTAAAGGAAAGAATGAGTGGGGCCATGTATCGTGAGATTTTGAGTGAAAACCTCCTTCCATCAGCAAGGGCATTGAAGATGAAACGTGGCTGGGTCTTTCAGCATGACAATGATCCCAAACACACCGCCCGGGCAACGAAGGAGTGGCTTCGTAAGAAGCATTTCAAGGTCCTGGAGTGGCCTAGCCAGTCTCCAGATCTCAACCCCATAGAAAATCTTTGGAGGGAGTTGAAAGTCCATGTTGCCCAGCGACAGCCCCAAAACATCACTGCTCTAGAGGAGATCTGCATGGAGGAATGGGCCAAAATACCAGCAACAGTGTGTGAAAACCTTGTGGAGACTTACAGAAAACGTTTGACCTGTGTCATTGCCAACAAAGGGTATATAACAAAGTATTGAGAAACTTTTGTTATTGACCAAATACTTATTTTCCACCATAATTTGCAAATAAATGCATAAAAAATCCTACAATGTGATTTTCTGGATTTTTTTTCCTCATTTTGTCTGTCATAGTTGACGTGTACCTATGATTAAAATTACAGGCCTCTCTCATCTTTTTAAGTGGGAGAACTTGCACAATTGGTGGCTGACTAAATACTTTTTTTCCCCACTGTAGGTATTTGAGAGAATAAAGATTAATTTTATGTTTTGAGGGGCGGTTAGTTCTGTCAAATGTTTGGGCTAATTTTGTTTACGCTATTATATCGAAACAAGTTATGGGAATGTTGATTTTGTGAACATTTTACACAAAAGGTTGGTTGTAATACAGTAAAAAGCCATTTAATTCATATTTTGGAATGAACTGAGACAACAATTTAATTTAAATAGAAAAGATCTACAATAAATATGTAATAACCTGTTGGAAGGATGAGGTGGATCTCTGTCTCACTTCTGGGTCTGCTGAAGGTTGAGCTGGGATCTTGTCACTTGGTGTCTGCAACGAAATATAACAATAACATGTCAGAAATATTGTGTTTTATAATATAGATCATATCTATTTAGTAAACTAATGATCATACTCAGTTCAGTCACAATATATTCCTACCACCTGTCAATCATAATCGCCTTTGGGGTGAGACTCATTGCTGAGGTCAAGGGCTGCATTGACCACAGATGTTAGGAAAGATAATTCATATGTGGATCTGGGCTTTTTATGCAAGACTCTATAGAAATGGTTAAAACTGTACAATATCTGCTAACCAACAATATAAGGACTGTGTAACACACACACTCTACTCTGGTTGGGTCATACCATATCGGGACGTAATCTGAAACACATTTACGTCTTGAACAGCCTAATTACCAAATGAGGACTTGACGACTGAACACATCTGGAATCAAGGATCCTGACTTTGAGTTATCCTTTTGTTGTCAAAGAAAGCTCACCACCTTAAAAGCAATGTAAATGGATCAACTGCCATATATATTAAATCACGCAAATTGATAAGAAATATGTTAAATGGGCAAAAACATTGCCCCAAAAATAGAAAAACATAGGCATTAGAGAGAAAAAAGATTAATGTTATGTTTTGAGGGGCGGTTAGTTCTGTCAAATGTTTGGGCTAATTTTGTTTACGCTATGATATCGAAACAAGTTATGGGAATGTTGATTTTGTGAACATTTTACACAAAAGGTTGGTTGTAATACAGTAAAAAGCCATTTAATTCATATTTTGGAATGAACTGAGACAACAATTTAATTTAAATAGAAAAGATCTACAATAAATATGTAATAACCTGTTGGAAGGATGAAGTGGATCTCTGTCTCACTTCTGGGTCTGCTGAAGGTTGAGCTGGGATCTTGTCACTTGGTGTCTGCAACGAAATACAACAATAACATGTCAGAAATATTGTGTTTTATAATATAGATCATATCTATTTAGTAAACTAATGATCATACTCAGTTCAGTCACAATATATTCCTACCACCTGTCAATCATAATCGCCTTTGGGGTGAGACTCATTGCTGAGGTCAAGGGCTGCATTGACCACAGATGTTAGGAAAGATAATTCATATGTGGATCTGGGCTTTTTATGCAAGACTCTATAGAAATGGTTAAAACTGTACAATATCTGCTAACCAACAATATGAGGACCGTGTAACACACACACTCTACTCTGGTTGGGTCATACCATATCGGGACGTAATCTGAAACACATTTACGTCTTGAACAGCCTAATTACCAAATGAGGACTTGACGACTGAACACATCTGGATTCAAGGTTCCTGACTTTGAGTTATCCTTTTGTTGTCAAAGAAAGCTCACCACCTTAAAAGCAATGTAAATGGATCAACTGCCATATAAATTAAATCACGCAAATTGATAAGAAATATGTTAAATGGGCAAAAACATTGCCCCAAAAATACAAAAACATAGGCATTAGAGAGAATAAAGATTAATTTTATGTTTTGAGGGGCGGTTAGTTCTGTCAAATGGTCGGGCTAATTTTGTTTATGCTATGATATTGAAAGAAGTTATGGGAATTTTGATATTGTGAACATTTTACACAAAAGGTTGGTTGTAATACAGTAAAAAGCCATTTAATTCATATTTTGGAATGAACTGAGACAACAATTTAATTTAAATAGAAAAGATCTACAATAAATGTGTAATAACCTGTTGGAAGGATGAAGTGGATCTCTGTCTCACTTCTGGGTCTGCTGAAGCTTGAGCTGGGATCTTGTCACTTGGTGTCTGCAACGAAACACAACAATAAATATTCTGTATTATACTCTATTTAATCAGTGTATACAGTTGAAGTCGGAAGTTTACATACACTTAGGTTGGAATCATTAAAACTCGTTTTTCAACCACTCCACACATTTCTTGTTAACAAACTATAGTTTTGGCAAGTTGGTTAGGACATCTACTTTGTGCATGATACAAGTAATTTTTCCAACAATTGTTTACAGACAGATTTTTTCACTTATAATTCACTGTATCACAATTCCAGTGGGTCAGAAGTTTACATACACTAAGTTGACTGTGCCTTTAAACAGCTTGGAAAATTCCAGAAAATGATGTCATGGCTTTAGAAGCTTCTGATAGGTTAATTGACATCATTTGAGTCAATTGGAGGTGTACCTGTGGATTTATTTCAAGGCCTACCTTCAAACTCAGTGCCTCTTTGCTTGACATCATGGGAAAATCAAAAGAAATCAGCCAAGACCTCAGAAAAAAATTTGTAGACCTCCACAAGTCTGGTTCATCCTTGGGAGCAATTTCCAAACGCCTGAAGGTACCACGTTCATCTGTACAAACAATAGTACGCAAGTATAAACACCATGGGACCACGAAGCCGTCATACCGCTCAGGAAGGAGACGCGTTCTGTCTCCTAGAGATGCATGTACTTTGGTGCGAAAGGTGCAAATCAATCCCAGAACAACGGCAAAGGACCTTGTGATGATGCTGGAGGAAACAAGTACAAAAGTATCTATATCCACAGTAAAACAAGTCCTATATCGACATAACCTGAAAGGCCGCTCAGCAAGGAAGAAGCCACTGCTTCAAAACCGCCATAAAAAAGCCAGACTGTGGTTTGCAACTGCACATGGGGACAAAGATCGTACTTTTTGGAGAAATGTCCTCTGGTCTGATGAAACAAAAATAGAACTGTTTGGCCTTAATGACCATCAATATGTTTGGAGGAAAAAGGTGGTAGGCTTGCAAGCCGAAGGACACCATCCCAACCGTGAAGCACGGGGGTGGCAGCATCATGCTGTGGGGGTGTTTTGCTGCAGGAGGGACTGGTGCACTTAAAAAAATAGATGGCATCATGAGGAAGGAAAATTATGTGGATATATTGAAGCAACATCTCAAGACATCAGTCAGGAAGTTAAAGCTTGGTCGCAAATGGGTCTTCCAAATGGACAATGACCCCAAGCATACTTCCAAAGTTGTGGCAAAATGGCTTAAGGACAATAAAGTTAAGGTTTTGGAGTGGCCATCAAAAAGCCCTGACCTCAATCCTATAGAAAATGTGTGGGCAGAACTGAAAAAGCGTGTGCGAGCAAGGAGGCCTACAAACCTGACTCAGTTACACCAGCTCTGTCAGGAGGAATCGGCCAAAGTTCACCCAACTTATTGTGGGAAGCTTGTGGAAGGCTACCCGAAACGTTTGACCCAAGTTAAACAATTTAAAGGCAATGCTACCAAATACTAATTGAGTGTATGTAAACTTCTGACCCACTGGGAATGTGATGAAAGAAATAAAAGCTGAAATAAATAATTCTCTCTACTATTATTCTGACATTTCACATTCTTAAAATAAAGTGGTGATCCTAACTGACCTAAAACAGGGAATTTTTACTTGGATTAAATGTCAGGAATTGTGAAAAACTGAGTTTAAATGTATTTGGCTAAGGTGTATGTAAACTTCCGACTTCAACTGTATATATATATATAAAGCGGTGACAACATACATGTAAGAAGGGACATGTATTTATATATTTTATAATTCTTTGACAGATCTTATACATTATAATATATCAAAGCAGATTTACTTACCAGAGCACGCCATGGCCACTGAGATTATCCATAATCATAGGTTATTTCACTTTCTGCTTGGATGTTTTCAATAGCAAACAAGCAAAGATGAGGTTTACATTGGACTATCATCTTTTTCATTTTGCAATTTGGGGACCTGTGGGCATCATTTACCAGCCTCCCCAGTGAACCATCTTCGCAGGATGCATCTATGCTAAAATTGAAGAGGGAAACAGATTTACGTTTTCTCCACAAAACATATAAACATATAGAGATGAACTGATGTCTTATAGGGTTTTACTTACCACCATGAGCCATTGTTCCATTCAAAATCAAACAAGAAAGCATTTTGCTTTTCCGTATACTTCCCCTGCCTCTTGTCCCATTCATATTGCGATATAAACTCCCCACGGTACTCGAGGACAAAGGATCCCTTTTCAATTGGTGCTGAGGCAAATACACCACGTCCTGATGTAACAAAGTTAAGAACTTAGTATCAAGTAATACAGTTCTAATTAGGTTAACCCTCCTGTTATGCTAAAAAAAAATTACATCCACTATGTTACGGGTCAAATTGACCCGCACAGTTTAAACACACTCAAGACAGTCAAAGAATTAAGTAAAAACAGAAACAACTTTATTTTGTCTTATCAGACATTTCAGAAAGAAGAAATACAATACTTTTTATTTTTTTAAACAATATTTAAGAACTATTTGTTAAACATATTTCCTTTCTCACAAACAAGATTTTTCAGTTTCCCCAAGTAGGTTTTTTCCCCCCCTATTGGTCCATATTATCCCTTCAGTCTTTCTCTCTACATGTTGAACACAATGTGTGTGTGTGCTTTCTGCAGATGTATTTATTGCATTCTACACAAGTGGTGCTTGTTTTACTGTCTTGTCGAGGGGGGCAGAGCTGGCATCTTTTCCGTTTCTTGCCACTGCCTGTATCCACTGGATCCATTTCTGGTTGATTGGAGGCATGTGTTGATGGTCCAGCTTGAATTTTCTGGACGGCAGATGCAGCTGCTGTCGACCGAGGAGGCCGGACTCTCCTCTGGATCTTGGGAGTGATGAGAGCTTTGCCGAGCTCCTCTAGGAAAAGCCGGCGTCGGTACAATTTGCCACCATTCCATTGCTGGTTGATTTCAGTCCACAGGACATAGGCATTGTAAGCAGACACATCCACAATGTTGTAGAAAATCACCAAAGGCCAGCGGGCAGTCATGCGCTGACAACTATATGTTGCTGTGACTTTATCCAAATTGTCAACTCCTCCTTTGGTGGAATTGTAGTCCAGTATTATTTGTGGCTTGATGTCCTCTCTTGCACTCAGCGATGCATCTTTGTGCATTGTGCTCATTACAAGAACATTCTTGTTCTTCTTTGGGCAGTATGAAACAACAGTTGCATTTTCAGAGAAAGCAAATTTAGAGGAATGCACAGTTCTGCCCTGCATTTTCAGAAGCTCACTGGGAAGTTCAGGTTTGTTTTTTCTGATTGTTCCAACCATGGTCAGCTTTCTCTTCTGTAGTTCAACACCAAGGCGGTAGGATGTGAAGAAGTTGTCACACGTGATGTTATGACCTTGCAGCCCTTCACTCATGTCCAGCACCACCCGCATCCCCTGGTTTTTCTCAGGCACTCCGCCGGGTGGCTTCCCAGTGTAAACTTGCATATTCCATGCATAGCTTGATGTGGCATCACATGCTGCCCATATTTTGATGCCATATTTTGCAGGCTTGTTTGGCATATACTGTCTGAAGGGACAACGTCCTCTGAATGGAACAAGGCGTTCATCAACTGTAACATGAGGACTGGGATTGTACAGTAACGGTAGAATTTCCACCCATTTATCCCATACATCTCTGATTGCAGCTAGTTTGTCTCTTTCACGTCGACCCGGTCTGGTATCACGGTTATCAAAGCGAATCACCCGAGAAATTATGTGGAATTCTTGTAGAGACATTGTTGCCCGAAATATTGGCCTTCCATTCTCTTCATTCCACAGGCTGGCCGTTGCTTCTCCGTTTGACCGGTAGACTCCAGCTAATATGAGCAATCCAATGTATGCATGCAAGTCAATCCGATCCAGTGGCTTCCAGTTCTCTTGAAACACACGGCTCCCCTCCAAGTTGGTCATGTCCAGAACAATCTTCTCTATTGCTTGGGGTAAAAAGAGCTCAAAAGCTGATTGTATGTCATGGACTCGAGTGACAGCAAATCGTGTAGGTCCTGGAACCATTTTTATTACATTGGAAGCTGAGAGTCTACCTTGACCTCGTTGTGGTGACGGTGACCATTCAATATGACCATCTTTAGACTTCCATGTCTTCTCTTCTCTTGATGATGCTTGTTGCATGCTCTGTCTCTCATCTGATGTAGGGGATGGTACGGCAGACTCCTCCTCTGAATCCTCTTCAATGAAGACAAAATCTGGATCATCAACAGCATTGTCCTCTATCTCTGAAATATCCTCTGTCTCTGAAACCTCTTCTTCTTTTTCACTGTCACAGTCCAGAATTTGTGATAAGACTTCATTGATTGAAAATCTTTTGGAGCTCATTTTTGAGTGTCTGTGTCAGGGACCTGCTGCTCTCACACTGAGGAGAAGCTTGGGAAAGCCCTTTTTAACCCAAACACAATTCTAAAAGTGCAACCAGGACCAGTCAAAACAAAATAAATCAAAGACACTTTTTTGTTTTGCACCTGTGCAAATATATATACACATGAAAGCCTCCGGGTCAAAATGACCCACAACATCATGTTTGTATACAAAATGTACACAGACATTCCACAACACATCAGTGTGTCCACATTTTGCAGTTAGGTTCATGACCCTAAATGAGGAAAAGTCATGTAATTTCATGGCGAAAAAGAGTGGTTAACTAGTATTTTAGACAACGCAAAAGTGGAAACGGGTCAAATTGACCCACAACATAACAGGAGGGTTAATGAATTGCAGTTGATCAGACCCATTTAGCCTGCTTATCAATGTGTATGATTTAATATTTAGGGGAAAGATCCATTGCAGGGGTGCAAACTGGTAAGGACCCAAAAAGGTGACATCATTCAAAATAAATTTGGTCTGAAAACTATGAAATCACGAGGAGACGTATTTTATGTTGGATTTAATGACAGATCTACAGCTAAAAACGGAAACGCCGAAACAATGGCGTTAAAGCGGGGCAAAAAGAGATGTGATCCCCGGTCAGGTTCCAGCAGTTATCACCACTAGACCTGCAGTGACTTGCACCGCTGAGTCTGCCTTTGACTCCTCGCTTTAGACCGCTTTATTGCAGACTTTGTATTTAAGGACATCAGCGTACACAAAAAATCCCAAATCACAACAGGCAGGGATTACGCACACACCCACTCATGTTGTGAACACTCTGTCGGTAGGCCTACTCGGCGGTGCATTTTCGCTGTTCTGTTAACTTGAATGGTGCCATATTTGTTCTACGCGCTGATACGCATCATTCACATATATTGTAAATTTTTATCACCCAAATGCTTCTACATTCCGTTTATCGTTGGGGTTGTTATGATCAAATGTTAAAAACATTTTTGAATTTAAATCACATTACCGGCTTTCACACATAGCGCGAACGGTCTGCCGACTGGCCAAGGAAATTACCACCAATATCACACATTCTAATAGAAGTTGGGAGGTGTAGTTCATAAATCTTGAATATTTTTCCCCATCCCCCAACTGCTTGCAAAAGAATCACAACATAACTTCTGAAATTGGATGTTAAAGCCGTATGTGTCTAATGCAGCGGTACGCAGTGATTTTTTCACTTGTGTAAGACTTGAATGTGTTTCAAATGACATCCCAATATGGTATGACCCAATAAGTGTAGCGTGTGTGTATAACATACCTTTATAGTCATTGATCCATTTGACTTTATACAAGGCTTGTCACTTCCAGAAATAATAAAATGAATAGCCTCAGCCTCAGGACTAAGTCTGGCTCTTCGTTTTGACATGCTCTTCAATTGCCCATGTGCTCCTCAACTAGAAAACATCTACATTGGATGACAAAAAGTCAGCGAGACAAATACAGAAAAGACTAATACTTGATTTGAATCGAATAAGGATATATCAAATGGTATTAGTCTGCCTTTAGTCATATCGTGCTCATGTTCTTACTAATGCAGTATCCGGTTAGCTTATTAGGCTAACCGATCAGTGCAAACCTTATGCAACTGCAATCACAATAGCAATCTTTTCACAGTAAGCACAGTAAGCAATCTTAACACCTTCAAAGATAAATACTGTTATAAAAGTATAGTACTGTAAACTCTACAAATAACATTATCTGAACTGAACAACCAATATCATCACTTTGGCTTTAAATGCAAAAACATGATAGTGCTAAGTAACATTTGTGGTCAAGAACACTTAAATGTAAGAACAGCTTAGAACAACTATCTATTTAGTTGTAAATGAAGAAAAATAAATGTATTACCTTCATTTCTCTTGCACTTCTTCCAGTTCTGAATTTTCCATGTGGCAAAAGTCCTTTTCATTCCTTTCAGCTAATTTGCTAACATTAGCTTATCTGGCTAATTGATGCTAAATTACGTTTTTATTTGAGGGATTTAGGAGGATTTTATGATAATAAATAAATAATATGCCATTTAGCAGACGCTTTTATCCAAAGCTTAGTTATAGTTGACTATGATGACATGTATTATGTGTATTCAAGTAAATCTATCTTGAATAGTTGGAAAGTGTGCTCAAACAAAATCAGGAAATGTCATGTAACTAAAGTGTGTCACGTGACTAAAGTGTGTCACGTGACTAAAGTGTGTTTAAAGTGTGTTAATGTTCCAAAACTGACCACTAGGTGGCGTATTCACAGGTGAGCAAAAAGCGTAAACACACACACACACTTCAAATCATGAGATTGTGACATTTAAAGACTTTTCAGATTTTTGGTTTAGGGGCATTCTATGGTCGTCTAGAACACTGTAGTGAGCTCGGAAAAATGAGGACTCCAAAAATGTCCTCATATTTCCGAGCGTCCTGACATTGAAGGTGAGTTGTCATAAAATTGTCTTCATATGTCACCAAAACGAGTACACTCACACACACACACACACACACACACACACACACACACACACACACACACACACACACACACACACACACACACACACAAACAGTAAGTATATACATTTGTCCAAGTGTGTGTGTGTGTGTGTCCAGTGTGTGTGTGTGTGTGTGTGTGTGTGTGTGTGTGTGTGTGTGTGTGTGTGTGTGTGTGTGGGGGTGGGGGGGGTGGGGGGGTTGGTGTGGAGGAGGGATGGGAGGGGGGTATGATGAACACATGACATCTGTCTGTGACACAGGTGAGAGCTCCAGCCTCTAGCCCAGCCAGACTAGAAAACACTCATCTGAAATTGGACAATAAACGACAGTTTGTAATGAAATACAGGAATGTGTCTTTACCGGTTACTGCCACATCACTGAGCTTTCTACATCTGAATGAGTTTTCTACAGAGATGAAGCACAGTGGTCAAACAGCAGTGTTGACACTGTGACTATGGTGGGGCTGTTAAGCATGAAACACACTGAGAATCTCACTGCCGATATATTGCCGATGAGTACTTACTTTACATTACTGACATTATTGTCCCCATGGGGACATTTTGTTGCACTATCATGCACATTTTTAAAGTGGCGTTTATACAGTAGACAACAAATTGACAATACAAAATTCATAACAGTTACATACAGTATATATCAATCAAAGAGACTAGCCTGCTGGCCTTACTGGTGGATAGGAACATTAGCCCAAGCTGTTTAGGAGGGATATCACACCTGGCACAAATGTTTGTCTAGTTCTGTTTTTCCTGCCGGGGGGTGCCCTATACCTGCACCCAGAGGGGAGTAGTTCAAAGTTCAGGTACGGGGGTGGCTTGGGTCTAAAATGTTTTTGTGAGCCTTGCTGAGGGCTCTGAATTTAAAGATCTCATCACCTTGCTTGCTGTGGTGATTATCCTTCTCAGCATATTTTTCTGTCTGACAGTGGCATTGCCAAACCAACAAACAATGCAAAAAGTTTAAATACTAAGATTTGTAAAACACAGTCAGTATAGTACAGTTAACATTAAAATATCCCAGATTTTTGAGAAAGTACAGTCTCTGTTGACTCTTTTTGTAAATCAGGTTGGGCAAACGTTTGACAATTAAACCGGTGTGTCTGAGCTTTTAGAGGAGGGGAGACACCCTTCTGTGCGTCTGTCACAGCTGAAGACTAACACAGAGGAAGAGGGCTGTTGGTCTGAGAGGAGGAGTGAAAAGGAAGGTAGGGGGAGAGATCAGGGCCTAAAGTGCTTAACAGTCCAGAGAGAGGAGTGTGAGAAAGCCATCAAGGAGACCACACCTCTGTTAAAATGAAGAAGCACCAGTAACTACAACCACAACCCCCTCTGCTTCCTCTCCTGGCCCCTCTCTACTATCCCCTCATTACCACTGGTGGTCCTGGAGGTAGAGCTCAGTGTTGCCAGATTGGGTAGTTTCACACCTAAAAGAAATGCGATGCAAGAAACATACAAATCCCGCCCACCCAGCTCACAGAGAAATCTGTTAAAATGTGGCTACTTTTTAGTGGATTGGGCAGGATTTTGGTTCTGATTGTGCTAGAAAGTGGCAATAGAATCTGGCAACACTGGTAGAGCTATACCGGCCTTGGGGTGGGGAAGAAAGCCTCCGAGCAGCCTCCAAGTATGATTTTATATTTTCCTTTAAGTGGAAAACATCAGATTTGTTCATGTTTAGCCTCTGGAAGACTATACATAGACTGAAAACTCAGAATGGATCCTGCTGAACAACTAGCAGTGAGTAATGATAGGATGTGTCAACAGAACACTGAGGGATAGAGAGCAACTGGACATGCCTAGCTCTGGAACACAGTCCTAGTGGTGCTAGGCTTCTTCACTGGTTTATTTAGCTCTTAATGAAAGAAGAGAGAAGACAACGGAGGGAAAGACAAACAGAGAGGAAAGAGAAGGGGAAGCTGCTGGTACTTTGGGAGACGATGATGAGTTTGCTGAGGTGCCAAGATAATTCACTGTAGAACAGTAGAGGACTCCCACATACTCCATTTGAAACCCCACCTCTTTAAGGAATACCTGGGATAGGATAAAGGAATCCTTCTACCCCCCCCCCCCCCCCCCCCCCCCCAATTGTAAAGTGGTTATCCCACTGGCTATAGGGTGAACGCACCAATTTGTGAGTCGCTCTGGCTAAGAGCGTCTGCTAAATGACGTTAATGTGCCCTTGAGCAAGGCACTTAACCCTAATTGCTCCTGTAAGTCGCTCTGGATAAGAGCGTCTGCTAAATGACTAAAATGTAAATGTAAATGTAATAACTGACAGATCTCTGCTGCTAAGAGAGGCCCACACTCTCATACAGAGAGTACACACATAGAGCTTGATTTACCATTTGGAGTCATGCACCGTATACCCTGACTGCACATGTACATATGCACGCACGCACACACACATGAACACACAGACAGAACTGATTTACTGGCTGCCTGAAGGCCTGATAAAACACTGTCTGCATGACCTCACTTCCTGTTGCTGCAGCCAGCGGGAGGATGGATAGACATTAACCCGCTGAGTGCTAGAGGAGATGAGGACACATACACACACATTTCCACTCAGGGTGTTTTACTGGCTGGGAATCTGCCCCCCTGACCTTTCCCCTGTCATGCTTTAGGGGAGGTGGTCTGATCCTGACCTGTGACCCCCACATTGGCCCTCGAACAAATTCAATCAATTTGTCCTTGGGGGTTAATAATGTTTTCCATCCTATCTATCTATATACAAGTTATAAAACTGAACCTCAACTCTCAGTCTCAATTACAGTTCCAGCAAGTTTAAGAGTGATGTCTGACGTGATGACATCATGAGGTTTTCCAACTTCTATCCCTCGTCGCTTAAATCATCCTTCAATTTGAATTCATCTTAAATAATTGTTTGCCCGCTGATGTCTGCCTTTAAATTATAGTATGGCTATATAGGAAATGCCTTTTTGGAAGTGAACCCCATCACTCAAGCTTGTGGCGTAAAGCGAGTTTTAGAAGATACATTTTCAGTGGACAACTTTCTTCTTTAATCGGTGCAATGTGCCGAGGAGTGAGGAAATACCTGGCCACAATTCCTGGCAAGCCCTGGGAGAATCTACTTCCATATGGACCATGACTTCAGATCAGTCCTTAGCAAAGCTGCACTGTTGAAAATGGTCAGACGGTAATTACTACGAATGGCTTCTTCAAACAGGTAAGATGACAGAGGTACCGGGAGTCCAAGGCCAGACTCAGCGAGATGACGGAGCACGTGGCACCCTATTCACATTGAACTACTTTTGACCAGTGCATTATATAGAGAATAGGGGGTTGTAGGAGCTATTCATCATGTTTGTGTTCTATTGATTTAATCCCTATATTTACCTGTTTAGCACCTGACTGCCCCGCTGATTTACATTTCCCCCCCATTGAATATATAAAAGGCTGCCAGGTGAATGAGAAAATTAGCTGCAATTTTTAAAGGAACCGGTTGACTTTGTCTTTTAACTAGCTAGGTCTTTTAAATTTGCAAAAATAAAAATAAAAAGACACAATTGATGAAGGACGATGATTATGAAGACTAAATACATAAAATGTAAATGTTTGAGGACAGGGTTTTGTTCTTTCTGGATTCCACTAGAATGACGCTATTAGAGATCTCGCACACGAAGCCCTACCTAGACTGCAAGTGCCGGCATTTTTTCCTCTGGTCTAAAATAAAATATCGCAATGCCCCAGGGCCGTGATTGGGGACATTGCCCTGTGTAGGGTGGCGTCTTTCGGATGGGATGTTAAATGGGTGTCCTGACTCTCTGTGGTCACTAAAGATCACATGGCACTTATTGAAAGAGTAGGGGTGTTAACCCCGGTGTCCTGGCTAAATTCCCAATCTGGACCCTCATACAATCATGGACACCTAATTAATATTAATAATAATAATATGCCATTTAGCAGACGCTTTTATCCAAAGCGACTTACAGTCATGCGTGCATACATTTTTTTGTGTATGGGTGGTCCCGGGGATCGAACCCACTACCTTGGCGTTACAAGCGCTGTGCTCTACCAGCTGAGCTACAGAGGACCACATCCCCTGCTTCCAATTGGCTCATTCATCCCGCCTCCTCTCCCCTGTAACTATTCCCCAAGTCGTTGCTGTAAATTAGAATGTGTTCTCAGTCAACTTACCTGGTAAAATAAGGGTAAAATAAAAAATACATTAAAATTGTGTGGGTGGGAACTAGTGTGCCTGAGAGCACAGACAATTTTCAACCGTTTCATATCGTACTCTTTCTGTTAGTGACAATGATTTAAGAAAATAACGAAAATAAATGGACTAAAATTATTGGATTTCTCTCTTTTATTGGATTGTGTGCAATGGAATTATCCCCAGGTCACTAGTAAGTGGCATCAATAACTTTTTGTATTTGCCACTACAAACTGGTGAGATGACAGAGAGGTACCGGGAGGCCCAGGTCAAGGCCAGACTCAGTGTAATAATTGATGGAGGAGTGGGAGCAGGAGAGGTGGCCAGAGAGGTGTCCAGAGAGGGATGGATGAGAGGGGGCAGGAGAGTGGGCCAGAGAGGGATGGAGGAGAGGGGGCAGGAGAATAGGCCAGAGAGGGATGGAGGAGAGGGATGGAGGAGTGGGAGCAGGAGAGGTGGCCAGAGAGGGATGGAGGAGAGGGGCCAGGAGAGTGGGCCAGAGATGGATGGAGGAGAGGGGGCAGGAGAGTGTGCCAGAGAGGGATGGAGGAGTGGGAGCAGGAGAGGTGGCCAGAGACGGATGGAGGAGAGGGGGCAGGAGACAGCCACTGATGGGGGATGAGGGGGTAAGAGCAGTGTTGCTCATCGGAGGCGTGTACCACTGACACATACACACACACACCAGAGGAGGCTGGTAGGAGGAGCTATAGGAGGATGGGCATATTGGAATGGCTGGAATGGAATAAATGGAACGGTATCAAACACATCAAACATATGGAAACTCTTCCATTTATTCCATTCCAGCCATTACAATGAGCCTGTCCTCCTATACCTCCTCCCACCAGCCTCCTCTGACACACACGTATACATAAACACACTAGGCATTCATGCACCTAAGGGTATTCTGTTGATGCCTCTCTCTCTCTCTCTCTCTCTCTCTCGTTGCATCCAATGGCAGTGTACGCGATAAGCTAATGCAAGGAGCTGCTTGTGGACTTGCCATCTCTAACGCAGTTCCACCTCCGATTTGATAGAATCTAGCCCTTCACATTGCATTATCCAGTAACCACATCAACCTTTAATCCACATCTTATACTTTTCTCATATTTTGTGTGTTCTTTCTTCCATATGGGAATGAATGCTGACAAATAAATGCTCATATTATTTTATTGATGAAGTATTCCACTAAATGAAAGAAGATAGAAATGAACTTTTGACCAATGCTAGCTGATAATATTTACTCTTCCATATGCGTTGTGTTCTTACATCTTCTTCAGTATGAGGTCTGGGATGTACACCATGTGATTTTCTTTGCCATATGCCTTTTTCAACAGCTTTTCTCTTTCTTTCTCCCTCTGTTTCTTTTCGTTATAGTTCCTTGCCACCTCGTCCAGGTGGGCTTTCACCCTCTCCTTATTCTTCCTCACTTCTTCCTTACTCTCTGCTTTTCTAGCTCTGAGCAGTTCTTTTACTTTGTTCTTCTCCAACAAGTCTCTTTCTTTCCTCTCCTTTTTCTCCTGCTTTGCCCTGACTCTCTGGGCGCGTTTAGTTTCCATCTGAAAGAGAAAGTCCATACATGTTGGTCAGTGATCTGAAATATTATTATTACTCCTTCTCTAGCATGCAGTCAACTTAATCTGTTGAATCTGATAGTATAACCATTAGGAGGTGACTTATGACCTCCCTGAACTGTGACTGGTTAAATGGAGTACTGTACCTGTGCCTGCTCTTGCTCTCTGAACCTCAGGACAGTCTGCATCTGGTACAGCTTTATGTACGCCTCCTTCATCCTCTCCACCACATCCCTCTTCTCTATTTCCCATCTCTCTTTGTCCCTTTGCATTTTCTCAATTTCACTACTCTTTCTCTCCCGCTCCTCTGTAATCCTCCAGTTCTCCTTCTCCATCTCTCTCTTTTCCATCTCCCATCCCTTCTTCTCTTGTCCATTCAGGCACAGAATCCTCATCTTTTCTCTTTCCAGAGCCTCTATCGCTCTCTCCTTCTCTCTCAGCTCAATTATCCACTCCTCTGCTGCCTGCGTGCTCCTCCTCTTAATCTCCTCCTTCTCCTTCATCCATCTTTCCCCCCGTTGATCCAAGAGGCTTCGTAGGCCAGCCTTGGCCTTGGCCCATCTCCCCCTGTCCTCCTTCCAGGCTACTAGGGTCTGATTCCTCTCCTGGTCTGCTTTGGCCAAAGCTGTCTCCAAACCATTTCTTATGAGGTTCCATCCATTCCTCTCTCTCACCCTCTCCTTCCCCACCCTTTCATTCTCAACTAACAGTCTCTTCTTGTTCTCCACTGTCACCTTCCATAACTTGGCCAAGGACATCTTCACCTTTGATATCTTGTCCACCATTGTTTGTTTGTCGGTCCCTGCGTTTTCTCTCTGTTTGTCCATCACCTCTCGCTGCCTTTCATTCTCAGCTAACAGCCTCGTGTTCTCCACGGTCAACTTCCCTATCTTGGCCAAGTGCAGTATGTTCTGCACCTTCAGCTTTGCCATCTTGAGCTCCATATTTTTTCTGTCTGACACTGCACTTTCTCTCTGTTTGTCCATCACCTCTCGTTGCCTTTCATTCTCAGCTAACAGCCTCGTGTTCTCCACGGTCAACTTCCCTATCTTGGCCAAGTGCAGTATGTTCTCCACCTTCAGCTTTGCCATCTTGAGCTCCATATTTTTTCTGTCTGACACTGCACTTTCTCTCTGTTTCTCAAACAACTCTCTCTCCAGCTTCCATTGGTAGCAGTTTACCTCAATAGAAGCCTCAGTCTCCCTTATCTGTCTCAGCAACTCTTCAATTAGCCTTTCTCTTTCTTGCTCTGGTTCCACCCTCACCTTGTTGACTTCCTCCAACACCTCTCTCTGCAGCTTCCACCGGTAGTGGTCTACCTTGTTACAAGTCTCAATCTCCTTTCTCATTCTCAGCAGCCCCTCCATTTCTCTTTGTCTTTCTATCTCTCGTTCCCCCCTCATCTTGTTGCCTTTCTCCATCTCCTCACTTTCAGTCATCTCTTTCTCCATCTCAATGACTTCTCTCTGCATCAATATGTATGGAGAAACATGTATTCCTTATTTTATTTTTATTTTGTGTGAATCTTTTCCATGTCATTTTCTTAAAACTGTCTGGCCATGCCAGTTTTCCAACTTCAGTTACCTTCAGGCTAACTTGTATAATTTATTAAATGGTAATAAGTAGGCCTACCTTCACTGATTTCCTTAGAAGTCAAACACTTTTACACATTATTATGTTCTAACTCACCTCTCCTCCGCGATGTCTGTCCACTTATGAAGATTTAAAAAGATATACACTTGAGTAGTTATGGTGTGGTGAATGGATATGCTGGTTGTTTTCTTTGGTTTGGAACTTGTTGTAGCCAAGTTCTAATTCCAAATTCTATGGTTGTAGCCTAGCTTAATTGTTGAGTCATAATGAGATTGGAATGTTGGCTTGAATTCTGTATTATGGACAAAAATCTCAGAATTCTGAAGATTTTAGAATTATATTTAAAAATTATTGTTTGTCATACATTCTATATACATCATTCTAGCCCTTGGATGCTCTCTCAGAGTTATAAGTCTTATATTCTCAGCCCAAAAGAAATTTGGTCTATTTCAAAAATATACAAATAAGGATTACTTTGTAAGTATTGGTTGTCATGGTGCCGTGAGGAAGCCTAGGCAGAGAGCTCTGTTAATATGTGACCGACCCCCACCCCACACACACACACACACACACACACACTCACTTAAAGACCTTGAAGTTTGGTTTGGAAACAACATCACTATTTGTCCTGGCAATGAAGGTCTGTCTTCTGGAACACTCATGAAAAAAGAGAATGATTTTCGTTTAAGTTGTCCACTTTAAAAACCCTTCAGCTTCTTCTCGCTGAGTTTTTTGAGGACACGGTAGCGCTGTGGCGAGGAGGCACAAGATAGGTCCTTAAAATAACATAACTAAGGCTACTTAACACTGTAGAAACTCTGGGATCACACTTTGTTGGCATAAAGACACCCACAATCTCTCCTTCTATCTCGGTAATTCTGTGTTGCACCAACGAGTGTTCAGTCCTTGCACACCATATAATGGAGGGTGTCATTCCAAAATACCCCTTCGCTGCATTGAACCTGCTAATTACCGAGACAGTTGAACGTTAAAATGATTGAGAATGACTTTCACCACTAAATAAACTTCCACAGTTTGACAAAGACACATCAGGGGAAAACAGCTACTCGTATTAAAAACCTTTCATTATGGCGATAGCTATTTGCTGCAGTGACTGAGAGCCAATTGAGGCCCAGTATTCTCAGTGCTTCTGGGGCCTGTGCAGTGCAGGTGAATGGTGTGCGTGTGTGTATGTGTGAAATGTAGGATTGTCTGAGCACAAACAGAGCTACTTATTTTGGCAACGCATGAAGCAGAGTTAGCAAACAGCTTGAGTGATGAATGACAGGCTGCTAGGAGAGGCAGAGAACCCAAAGATCCTTCCTCACTCACACTCCCAGAAAAAGCTTTTGAGTTGCTGTGGATCCAGTGGTTGTGTGTGTGTGTGTGTGTGTGTGTGTGTGTGTGTGTGTGTGTGTGTGTGTGTGTGTGTGTGTGTGTGTGTGTGTGTGTGTGTGTGTGTGTGTGTGTGTGTGTGTTTGTGTGTGTGTGTGTGTGTGTGTCCAGTGTGTGTTTGTGTGTTTGTGTCCAGTGTGTGTGGGGGTCCAGTGTGTGTGTCTGTATGTGTCCAATATGTGTGTGTTTGTGTGTACAGTACACATACTGGACAAACACACACACTGGACAAACACACACACACACACATACACACACACACACACACACACACACAAACACTGGACACAAGCACACACACACACTGGACACACACACACACACACACTGGACACAAACTGGACACACACACACACACACACACACTGGACACAAACTGGACACACAAACACACACAAACTGGACACACACACACACACACACACTGGACACACACACACACACACACACTGGACACACGCAAACACACTGGACACACACACTGGACACACACAAACACTGGGCACACACGCACACAGTAGACACACACACACACTGGACACACACACACACACTGGAAAAACACACACTCACTGGACACACACACACACACAAAAAGAAAACACACACCGGACACACACACACTGGACCCACACACATACACACTCGACCCACACACACTGGACACACACACACACATTGGACACACACACACTGGACACACACACACTGGACACACACTGGACACACACACGGACAAACATTCTTACCACCGCTTGTACAAAGTTTTATGCTGAATGTGTGTGTGAGTGTGTGTGTGTGTGTGTCCAGTGTGTGTGTGTGTGTGTGTGTGTGTGTGTGTGTGTGTGTGTGTGTGTGAGTTCAGGTGTATCCCTCAATGACTGTCTGCTCTTCTGCTTACCGCTACAGTGTGGAACATGGTGGAGAGAACACAATGAAACCTGGACTTAGAAAATGTGAGTGTTGACTGCTGTGAAGAATATGACTAAGAATAAGTCTTAATTCAAGTGAAGTCAAAGTCAAAGACCACTATCATTACTTACTTGGTCATATTAAATATCAGCTGTAGTTCTACAGAAGCACAAATCAGGGACACCAAAGTTTACAAAGAGTTGCTTTGACAATGTGTGTGTGTGTGTGTGGCGTGTTCCTGTTACATTAGAAATGTGTGTGTGTGTGTATTCAGTGTGTGTGTGTGTGTGTGTGTGTGTGTTCAGGATGTGTGTGTGTGTGTTCAGGATGTGTGTGTGTGTGTTCTGTGTGTGTGTGTGTGTGTTCAGGATGTGAGTGTGAGTGTGTATCCGGTGTGTGTGTGTGTGTGTTTGTTCAGCATGTGAGTGTGAGTGTGTATCCGTTGTGTGTGTGTGTGTGTGTGTTTGTGTGTGTTCAGGATGATGATGATTTCTAAAATTGTGTCTGGTTTCATCCATCAGATGTCTGTGATCTCACACTGGACCTAAACACAGTAAACAGACGCCTCTCTCTGTCTGAGGAGAACAGAAAGGTGACATGTAGGAGAGAGAAGCAGCCGTATCCTGATCACCCAGAGAGATTTGAGGGCTGTGGACAGGTGCTGTGTAGAGAGGGTCTGACTGGGCGCTGTTACTGGGAGGTAGAGTGGAGTGGGAGTGGGGCTGGTATAGGAGTGACATATAAAGGAATCAGCAGGAGAGGAATGGGTAAGGACTGTGGGATTGGATACAATGACAAGTCCTGGAGTCTGTTCTGCTCTGACAAGAGTTACTCTGCCTGTCACAATAATAATCACACTACCATAGACGTCCCCTCCTCCAGCTCCCACAGAGTAGGAGTGTATCTGGACTGGCCAGCCGGCACTCTGTCCTTCTACAGAGTCTCCTCTGACACACTGACCCACCTGAACACATTCCACTCCACATTCACTGAGCCCCTCTATCCAGGGTTTTATGTTTGGTATGACGCCTCAGTGTCCCTGTGTCATGTGGTCTCTGTGTCAAACATAACATGAGGTTTCACTCTAATCATGGTCATGTTCAGTAAGACACACTGGAGCAACAATGTAGAATAGCTCTCTAGTGTGTAAACATATATTGTAAATATTCATGAATACACACTTTTATTTTTTATTTTTTTATTTCACCTTTATTTAACCAGGTAAGCCAGTTGAGAGCAAGTTCTCATTTACAACTGCGACCTGGCCAAGATAAAGCAAAGCAGTATGATAAAAACAACAACACAGAGTTACATATGGGGTAAAACAAAACATAAAGTCAAAAAATACAACAGAAAATATATATACAGTGTGCAAATGTAGTAAGTTATGGAGGTAAGGCAATAAATAGGCTATAGTGCAGAATAATTACAATTAGTATTAACACTGGAATGCTAGATGTGCAAAAGATGATGTGCAAATAGAGATACTGGGGGTGCAAATTAGCAAAATAAATAACAATATGGGGATGAGGTAGTTGGGTGGGCTAATTTCAGAAAGGCTGTGTACATGTGCAGTGATCTGTAAGGTGCTCTGACAACTGATGCTTAAAGTTAGTGAGGGAGATAAGAGTCTCCAGCTTCAGAGATTTATGCAGTTCGTTCCAGTCATTGGCAGCAGAGAACTGGAAGGAATGGCGGCCAAAGGAGGTGTTGGCTTTGGGGATGACCAGTGAGATATACCTGCTGGAGCGCAGACTACGGGTGGGTGTTGCTATGGTGACCAGTGAGCTAAGATAAGACGGGGATTTGCCTAGCAGTGATTTATAGATGGCCTGGAGCCAGTGGGTTTGGCGACGAATATGTAGTGAGGGCCATTGAAGTTGACAGACATTGTCAACTAGAGTCATTCATTAATAGAATGAATCACCACACTGTGTTGTAAAAACTGGTTTCATTTAGAAATCATTGATCTTGTTGTTATTGGGCTTCTTGGAGTTCGTAAATATTGTTGTCTGTATAATGATAATTTGTCAAATTCTTGACACAACAATCTTGTTTCTGTATGAACTCAATTCCACTGAATGAAATGTACATGTGACAGATTTGACTAATACAGGTTCATCAAACAGATGAAAGAAGAGGTTGAAATGTTTTAATATTGATCAGAATATGGCAGTACAGGAAATGGAATACAGTAATAAGGATTGTGTTCAATACATAAAAATGGGTCTTATTCAGTTGAAATTAAGCTATCATGATCACACAGGACAGGACAATGGATGCATCTCAATACTCTAAAGTGGCCTCCTCTCCTTATCTCCTCTCCTTTCACTTGACTCATTTGAAAACACAAGATAGGTCAAAGTAATATGTTGGCTGTCTACCGGACATTGATTTCACCTGTCCAGTTCTCTCATGTCAGTTGAGATGAAGGAAGTTAGACAGAAAATCCACTGGAACGCCCCTCCTACTGGTTATTAGTGGTAGACTCATCTATCAATCCACTGGAACGCCCCTCCTACTGGTTATTAGTGCGAAACCCATCTATCAATCCACTGGAACGCCCCTCCTACTGGTTATTAGTGGGAGATTAATCTATCAATCCACTGGAACGCCCCTCCTACTGGTTATTAGTGGGAAACCCATCTATCAATCCACTGGAACGCCCCTCCTACTGGTTATTAGTGGGAAACCCATCTATCAATCCACTGGAACGCCCCTCCTACTGGTTATTAGTGGGAAACCCATCTATCAATCCACTGGAACGCCCCTCCTACTGGTTATTAGTGGGAGACTCATCTATCAATCCACTGGAACGCCCCTCCTACTGGTTATTAGTGGAAACTCATCTACCAATCCACTGGAACGCCCCTCCTACTGGTTATTAGTGGGAGACTCATCTATCAATCCACTGGAACGCCCCTCCTACTGCTTATTAGTGGGAAACTCATCTATCAATCCACTGGAACGCCCCTCCTACTGGTTATTAGTGGGAAACCCATCTATCAATCCACTGGAACGCCCCTCCTACTGGTTATTAGTGGGAAACCCATCTATCAATCCACTGGAACGCCCCTCCTACTGGTTATTAGTGGGAAACTCATCTACCAATCCACTGGAACGCCCCTCCTACTGGTTATTAGTGGGAGACTCATCTATCAATCCACTGGAACGCCCCTCCTACTGGTTATTAGTGGAAACTCATCTACCAATCCACTGGAACGCATCTCCTACTGGTTATTAGTGGGAAACTCATCTATCAATCCACTGGAACGCCCCTCCTACTGGTTATTAGTGGGAAACTCATCTATCAATCCACTGGAACGCCCCTCCTACTGGTTATTAGTGGGAGACTTGTCTATCATCTCTGAGCTCTGACTCCTCCCACATGCTGAACTCTGACTTCACATTCTAAAGAAAATACCTCCATAACAGCATTTTAAGCAGTTCAATAAAACCACAAAACATTATTTATAAAAACAATCTATTCATATAGTTTTTGAACACTATAATGTGTTAACCAGCATGACAGCTGTACTTTCAGTTTATGGTTGATGCAGCGTGTTTTCCATTAGCCAATCAGTGTTCTCAACTAGTTCAGAACACATGAAAGCACACAACTCGTTGCTCCCAATTTACAAGTAGTATTTTCTGAGCTTCCTACATGTTATGAACGTAGCATCAGTAACAGGTTGGGGTGAGTTCCTCTGCTCAGACGTTGCTGACTCCTGCCAGATCTTCCAACTCCTGGACAGGTGTTTTACATCAGTAACAGGTTGGGGTGAGTTGCTCTGCTCAGACGTTGCTGACTCCTGCCAGATCTTCCAACTCCTGGACAGGTGTTTTACATCAGTAACAGGTTGGGGTGAGTTGCTCTGCTCAGACGTTGCTGACTCCTGCCAGATCTTCCAACTCCTGGACAGGTGTTTTACATCAGTAACAGGTTGGGGCGAGTTCCTCTGCTCAGACGTTGCTGACTCCTGCCAGATCTTCCAACTCCTGGACAGGTGTTTTACGTATCAGCTTACCACATCAGATGCTATAGAAATCTGGTGCCTGACAGCAAAGTCCACCACGTGGCATGAAACCATTGCTTGATTCATGCAACGTCTGAGCAGGGGAACGCAACCGTTAACTTTCCTAACAGTGCGTGTACAATCAAAGATGGTGGATGAACGAAGACGTCGCACTCAGGCCCGTTTACCATTGAAACAATTTGTCACAGTTCCGGTCTACTTTAAGTGGCAATCAGCAGTTGCTACATCCATTAATGATGTGTCCCCATTGATTCTTGAAGAATGTAACTCATAAATGCATCATGAGCTTAGTTGAAGTGTTATACCCAATCAGAAGCCAGAATATAAGCCTGTTTTACTCCAATGTTTGTAAACAAAGAAAATGTAAACAAACACTATATAGCCTCAAAACATGGTTAAAACTATCATGTTTATATAATGGATGGTCAGTCCTTGCATCCCTTAGCTCTGTCTATGAATTAGAGAGCCCCATCCCTCAGCTGTTTACTGAATTAGGGGCGGGGCTCATCCCTCAGCTGTTTACTGAATTAGGGGCGGGGCTCATCCCTCAGCTGTTTACTGAATTAGGGGCGGGGCTCATCCCTCAGCTGTTTACTGAATTAGGGGCGGGGCTCATCCCTCAGCTGTTTACTGAATTAGGGGCGGGGCTCATCCCTCAGCTGTTTACTGAATTAGGGGCGGGGCTCATCCCTCAGCTGTTTACTGAATTAGGGGCGGGGCTCATCCCTCAGCTGTTTACTGAATTAGGGGCGGGGCTCATCTCTCAGCTGTTTACTGAATTACGGGCGGGGCTCATCCCTCAGCTGTTTACTGAATTAGGGGCGGGGATCATCCCTCAGCTGTTTACTGAATTAGGGGCGGGGCTCATCCCTCAGCTGTTTACTGAATTAGGGGCGGGGCTCATCCCTCAGCTGTTTACTGAATTAGGGGAGGGGCTCCCACTTTGTTATTGTTTCTGCTGCTGATTGATGCTTTAAGGGGTGGCTCTCTGTTAGTGCTATCTGGGATCCTTGGGACGTCCCGGCCCTAAACCCTAACATTAACCCTTACCCTAACCTTAACCCCTACCCTAACCATAACCCTTAAAAGGGAAAGACTGGGACAGAGCTGCTGCTGTCTCCAAGTCCCAAACCAGACCTACGGTAGCTTGCAAAACGTCAATTTACGGATGACATCTTCTATACACCATCTTCTAGGCTCGCTGTGTTGTAGTGTCGTGTCGCGTCTGCTGTTGGTGGTTATTGCTGTCAACAAAGAGTCCGCTTAGGCTGCACCTGGATTAGAAGCTTTTATTAATATCACAAGTTTACAGCATAAGTTACAGACCCGCGGTGTCTGGAGAAGCACCGTCCCAAATTAATCTGAATGCTTCTGCCGCCTCTTTGTCTAGCTCATACTTATAAACAAAGCCAAAATATGGGTGGCTCCCTCTTTCGTCCAATCACCTATCCCCCCTGGGGCGTCACCCTACAAACGGCTACATTTAAACTAAGATAAACATCCTCTGGTTCCATTAAGAAAGTCATAATCTCTAATACACTACATTTCCCCCCTTCGAGACTAACTAAAAGTCTCGAAAACAAACAGAATAGGATTATGACAAGTAACAATTTATCTTATTGAGTATCTTTAACATTAAACCAAAAAAACATTTTTCTCTAGAGTGTAAATACCTTTCTATGAAATATGAACAAATGTTTATGAAGTGTAAATACATTATTATGAAATATGAACAAATGTTTATGAAGTGTGAATACATTATTATGAAATATGAACAAATCTTTATGGAGTGTGAGAGCGAAAAACTGTCCAGCAGCCATCTTTTCCAGATATCCATCCATCAATCAAGACAGTAAAATTCTCTCACGGTTCCTCTGCCCCAGGCAACCACCTAGATACTCCAGATAAACTCATAAATCCCTATCAATGCATTTGAAACTATGATGCAATAAATACACATGTAAGCCCCTGCAAACAAAATCCTATCCAAAAAATGTCCACTCTAAGGCTGGTCAACCCATTGGACCCTATAGTGGACCTCTCCCTGCCTAGACTCCCTGTCCCTAAGCATCAACGAAATAAACAAAAACATCTAAGATCCCCACATGTATTCAATAACATCAAATATCATTCTACAAAAATTAATACGTAAGAGTATGACACAAATTATGTATTACACATGCAAATATGTCTATATTTCATTTCAGACACTGGAATGTAGTCCACTACACTTCGTCTCCCCGTAGTCTCGACTTCCAATGGATTGTTGATGATGGAATCGGAATCTTTCCACCCCTTCCTGGTTCCATCTCCTCCAGTCATTGTCCTTTCATATTGTCCCTTCATATTGTCCTTGTTTGAGTATTTCAATCTCCACATGTTCCCCCAAATGCTTCTGGAAGAAAAGAAAAGACCAAACAGTATCTTTTGCAAAACAACACTTTCAAAATAAACATCAATATCAACTAAGAATATAAAAATTATATATAAATGATGTATGAATCAATATAAATGATAGAATAATGAAATAGGATACTGTGATTCATTTATACACTTCCCCCCTTTGATTCATAAAATCATACTAAAATCACACTAATATTGAAAAAAAATTGAAAAATGATCAAATATTCAAAAAGGATATTTATCCATCAATACTCCATCCAGTCCCACTTGTCCATCTTCATCCAGATCAGGAACAGTCAACAACGGCATCTGAATGTTGTCTCCAGGCATCACTACTCCAACCTATCTCAATAGCATAGCTTTCTCAAAGGTCAGTAACAACTTACAAACATCACACACAGTGTTATCAAAGCTGCTATTAAAATGTAATCCATCACTGCTCCTACTGGCCTAACTGATCTTGCAACCAAGTCTTCGCTGACCATCCAGCTCCTTCAGATCTACCAAATGCATCCCTTATATTCTTCAATACATATATAACCCTAGTGATAATATCTGAACTATCTGGATTCAAAGTATAACTAACATTATCAATATGATCTTCCCAAATGTTACACCATACCATGGAAAAAGTCCCCCCTTCTCCCTTAGACTTATCCTCCAATTCAACGTTGACATGTAACAACATCCTGTCCATCCATAGGGTAAGAATATATATGCTTAATCACCACAAACCCTCCAAATATCTATAAAATTCCCCATAGTCACATTGTCAGGCAAAAGCTAATCTTTTAACCATCAAAGTCCTGCTGTTCCTACTACCTGGAACATAAAAAGTAACATATTTCTCATTACTACCCTTAAGGTCATGCATACCCAAAGTTATCATATAATCATCACAATCTGATATTCCCATAAACATACCCCTTACATCATATGTTTTATTAGAACAAAAACAACTTTTAGCCCTCAATGGTTTCACCTCCAATGCTTCAGGGTTTGCTGTTACCTGATTTTACTTCCCATCTAACAAATTCCCATAGGGTAATTCATTTAACCAAGAACATCTAAACCTAGGCTTAAACAAATGTTTTGACAACGACATTATTTTATCTGTTACTGATTGTTGTTGCTGATACAACAGTCATGACAAAGCATAAGATTGACACATACTTGATAGAGGTCGAGCGACCGTCTCTAAAATGTTTGGCTGGAATTCTCAACAGACATGGACCCTCAAGATTCCTCACTGATCTTACAGAATGAGCTAGCTGCTGGAACCAAAGATTCCTACCTGCCCATCCATCTTTAATTTTCACAACAGAAGAATCAAACCCATATGCATTTAGTTTCTCTCTTCCCTAACGAGCGGTACTGATCAGATACCTCTCCTTGTCTGTCATTAAAATCAAAGACCTCATCCTGTACCTCCATGATAGTATCCTTCACTATTTCAGATGAATCTATATTGTTCTCTACTACTATCTGCTCTCCTATTTTAACATAAACCCCTGAGTCCTTCTTGCTACCCCCTTTAATTTCAGAAAAGTTGTTGTCGGTGTCATACTTCCTACATTTGCTATTGCCATCGTATCATTAATCCCTTCCAAAGTTACCATTAAAGTAGTTGATTTAGTTGATGAATTAACACCCTTAATTACTTCTAGTGGGAAAGTTACCGATATACTCTGTGTATTATTCATTGTTGGAGTGACTACTGTAATAAACCTATCCTGAACTCCTTTGATGACCGTGGAGGCTACAACAGACCTCAACTCTTCCATTATAAGCGTTACTTTACGAATTACATAGCCTTTTAACCAATAATTCTTAACCGGAACAAATTTTAATGCTTGCACTAGATAAGTACACATATATTCTCCCTGATCTTTCTCTGTAACATTACGCAAAATAAGTGAACAATCACTCATAACCCTCTTCCCCTCCATGTTGTTGTACAAAATATACTTTCTTTGACTAGGGGGCACCGCTTCTACATCTGGTCCTGATAACAATACTTATTCTCCCTAATTATCTCTCCATGTGGGAGGAACGTCCCCATCCTAACCCTAATAAGTCTTTCCCCCCCTAAAATTGGTGCTGGAGCTATTGGTTCCCTTATAATCAAATGCGATATATTTATGGCTTTAATAACTATCAATGTTGAAAGAGTTAAATTGCTTCTCACTGTTGTTATAATAGACTGACGTGTTAATGTCCTTATTGTTACTTCATCTAGTTTCCCCAAAGCTTTGAACTCTTTACTTGTACTTCCATCTATTACCACTAGTGTCAACTGACGTAAATGTACCTTACATTCACTCTCTCTTCCTACTCTAAACCCTAACTTTCAAACTTTTGATTATAAAAAAAATACACCTACAATTACCTTGATCTTCCTACTCTAAAATGTCCTTCACCACTGTTCTCTCTCTTACTACTAACTTTGAAACTTAGCTTACTGTCTTAGAGTTCCTTCAACCTAGTTCTCCTAACTTTTTTTAATCTAATCTTTTCTCCTAACCTTTAAAAACCTTTTCCCACTGATTTATTCACAAAATCCCTTTACCACCAATTTTTAGGATATGTGATTGGGAAGGTCCCCACCTGCTTCTGACTTCTTTACACACAGACTTGGCAAACGACTAAACACCTTTTAGCCTAGCCTGAAATCTATTGGTGTAAGAATGTAACCCAGAATAACAGTCACCCCTTTTAACTTTATTTTCCAGACAGATTGTCTAATAGGCAGTCTAATAGATTATCATCCTTCCTATGATATTATCTTTTTAAGCCAATATGATTCCCAAAAACCCTACTTTTTAAAATCTTCTACCAGACAGCCGTCTAGTGTACATCTTATTGTACAGTTCAATTTACACAATGCATCTCTTTCCAACAATGCAATATGTATATGTTCTAATATTAGTATGTCTATTTTAATTTCTCTTTGATTTTTTATAGCAGAGCTCATGTCACGATCGTCGAAAGGAGGAGACCAAAGCGCAGCGTGTTGAGCGAACATCGTAGACTTTATTTAATTAAAGAAACCACGATCAAAAACAACAAACCAAATAGGACGAAAGTGAAGTCCAAATACTGATATACACTAACAGCATCAAGGAAACAAAAACCCACAAAACCAAGGTGAACACACACAGTATAAATATGGCTCCCAATCAGAGATAACGAGCCGACAGCTGACACTCGTTACCTCCGATTGGGAGTCATATGACTAATAACGAACAATTAACCCAAACATAGAAATGCACAACCAGAAATCCCCAACATAGAAATACACCCGAACAATGAAATACACAACCCTGGCTCGAATATCAAGGTCCGTGGAGCCAGAGTGCCACAGTACCCCCCCCTAAAGGTGCGACCTCCGGGCGCACCAGCATACAGTCTAGGGGAGGGTCTGGGTGGGCGTCTGTCCCTGGTGGCGGCTCTGGCCCAGGTCGTGGTCCCCACCCCACCTTAGTCACTATCCGCTTCTGTATCCCCCTCCACATGACCACCCCCCAACTAAACCCCACTGGATTAAGGGGCGGCACCGGACTAAGGGGCAGCACCGGACTAAGGGGCAGCCCTGGACTAATGGGCCGCACCGGGCTAAGGGACAGTACCTGACTAGCTGGCTCTGGCGGATCCTGGCTGGACGGCTCTGGCGGATCCTGGCTGGACGGCTCTGGCGGATCCTGGCTGGACGGCTCTGGCGGATCCTGGCTGGCGGAAGGTTCTGGCTGATCCTGTCTGGCAGAAGGCTCTGGCTGATCCTGTCTGGCAGAATGCTCTGGCTGATCCTGTCTGGCAGAAGGCTCTGGCTGATCCTGTCTGGCGGAAGGCTCTGGCTGATCCTGTCTGGCGGAAGGCTCTGGCTGATCCTGTCTGGCGGAAGGCTCTGGCTGATCCTGTCTGGCGGAAGGCTCTGGCTGATCCTGTCTGGCGGAAGGCTCTGGCTGCTCCTGTCTGGCGGAGAGCTCTAGCGGCTCCGGTCTGGCGGACGGCTCTGAAGGCTCATGGCAGACGGGCGGCTTTGCAGGCTCAGTACCAACGGGCAGCTCCTGCGGCGCTTGGCAGACGGACAGCTCAGACGGCGTTGGGCAGACGGGCAGTTCAGGCGCCGTTGGGCAGACGGGCAGTTCAGACGGCGTTGGGCAGACGGACAGTTCAGGCCCCGTTGGGCAGACGGCAGACTCTGGCCGTCTGAGGCGCATCGTAGGCCTGGTGCGTGGTGCCGGAACAGGAGGTACCGGGCTGAGGACACGCATCTCAGGGCTAGTGCGGGGAGAAGCAACAGGGCATGCTGGACCCTGGGGACGCACCGTAGGCCTGATGCGTGGTGCCGGAACTGGAGGTACCGGGCTGAGGACACGCATCTCAGGGCTAGTGCGGGAAGCAGCAACAGGGCATGCTTGGCCCTGGGGACGCACCGTAGGCCTGATGCGTGGTGCCGGAACTGGAGGTACCGGGCTGAGGACACGCATCTCAGGGCTAGTGCGGGGAGTCGGAACAGGGCATGCTGGACCCTGGGGACTCCCATAACGCCTAGTGCGGGGAGCCGGAACAGGGCATGCTGGACCCTGGGGACTCACCTCACGCCTAGTGCGGAGAGCAGGAACAGGCCGGGCTAGGCTGGCGACGCGCACCGTATCCCTGGTGCGAGTGGCCGGAACAGGCCGGGCTGGGCTGGCGAAGCGCACCGTATCCCTGGTGCGTGGAGTAGGAACAGGCCGGGCTGGGCTGGCGACGCGCACCGTAGGCTTCGTATGAGGCTCAGGAACAGGCCGGGCTGGGCTGGCGACGCGCACCGTCCACTTGGTGCGGGTGGCAGGAACAGGCCGAACCGGGCTGGCGACGCGCACCGTACACTTAGTGCGAGGGGCCGGAACAGGCCATACCGTACGGGGAACACACACTACTGGCTGTACCTCGGGATTAGGAACGGGCCGGACCGGACTGGTTACACACCCCAGTACCTCTCGCCGAGCCTCTACACCTTCCTTCCCTGCTTTACCCAGTAGCCCCCTTAACCTGGTAGCCTCCTGAATCCGTCCCTTCTCTGCCTCCGTCAGCCCCCTTAACCTGGTAGCCTTCTGCATCTGCCTTGTGGCAGCCTCCTGCTGCTCAGTCGCCCAAGCCATGTGCCCCCCCCAAAAAATTTCTTGGGGTTGCCTCTCGTCCTTCCGACGTTGGCTCTGCCGACGCCGTTGCTCCTCTCGCCGTCGCCTCTCCACCGTCTCGCTCCATGGACGGCGATCCATACCCTCCAGGATCTCCTCCCAAGTCCAGGACCCTTTACCGTCCAACAGTTCCTTCCATGTCCAGACCCTTTGCTCCTGGACGCGCTGCTTGGTCCTTTTATGGTGGGTTTTTCTGTCACGATCGTCGAAAGGAGGAGACCAAAGCGCAGCGTGTTGAGCGAACATCGTAGACTTTATTTAATTAAAGAAACCACGATCAAAAACAACAAACCAAATAGGACGAAAGTGAAGTCCAAATACTGATATACACTAACAGCATCAAGGAAACAAAAACCCACAAAACCAAGGTGAACACACACAGTATAAATATGGCTCCCAATCAGAGATAACGAGCCGACAGCTGACACTCGTTACCTCCGATTGGGAGTCATATGACTAATAACGAACAATTAACCCAAACATAGAAATGCACAACCAGAAATCCCCAACATAGAAATACACCCGAACAATGAAATACACAACCCTGGCTCGAATATCAAGGTCCGTGGAGCCAGAGTGCCACAGCTCAATTGGTTCCCTAAGAGTAATTAACTGTTTTACTACCTCAAATCCCTATCCTAATTAGTTAATTTTACATAGTGAGATGTTTAACCTCTTTAGGCTCAACACAGATAAAAGCTTTTCCACTATTCACTATCACTTCTCATAGTCCTCTGGTTTTACTTCAATTGTTAGATATTCTTTCTTCTTCTCTAATCGGTGCTATCAGCTGACACCCCCCTTCGTATCTTCTAGGCACTCTAGAATCCTTAGGGTTCACCTGGAGAACAGGTGATCTTGACTGGCCCCTGTATCTTCCTTAAAAATGTTCTCTGTTGTTTCCTCCTGACTTGTTGCACTCACAGGTAAAGTGACCAACCTGTCCATAATTATAACAGTCTTCTGAAAGTTGCTGGAAGTGTAGCTGAAATCTTCCTCCTCCTTCTAAGCCTTCTCGTCCTCTTCCTCTCCAATTCTGTGTCTGTCCAGAAACTGGCTGTGGATATGAAACACCTGGTACCCCCCTTGGTGGCTGGTACAATTGCATTTGATCTTGTTCAGTTGAAGCTGTAACAGTGATTGTTGATTTGGTTCACTTTGATTCTTCATAACCAAAGCTTCTCTTCTCCTTCTCCACCAGTTGTATGATTGAGTTTGAGAGTTTCTTCGTCCTGTTCTTTGTTGTTGACATAACAGTATTCTTCAACAGCTTATATTCTAAGTTCTGTCCTCGAAATATCATCTTCCATCATCTTCTTACTATTGGCCTTTCCTTGACCTCAAGGTATTATTCTTCTCCTCCAATTCTTGGGATTATTTTCTCAGCAGGTTTTCTCCTTCTGTATCTTCTCTTCTTGAGTTGTTCATCCAGTTGTGTTACTTCTTCTAAACTAGTCGCTTTATCCAGGCATGATAAGCATCGGTCTATATCTCCTTCTATTTCTTCTGTGCCAGTCCTTGTAGGATAAACTCCTTTTGAATACACAGCACCTTTAGTCTCCTCTTTATCGCTGTCTTCATCTGAACTCGAATCTCTTGTATCCTTCTTCCTTCAACTTCCATCAGAGATCAAATCTCTAGTATCCTTCTTTCCTCTCTTGCCAACTTCCTTCTGATCACAGAGTCATATCCACCCATGATCTCTTCTCAATCACTCTGATTTTCATCTTCATCATCTTCTTCAAGTTCCATCTTCCTTAACCTCACTCTTCTCTTCCAGACATCTCATTTTCTTCCTTCTGGAGTTTTGGATTCATCTTCATTGTCGTTTCTGCTTGTCCTCTATCTATTATTCGTTCATCTTCATCTCTGATGCAATAATCACCCTCCTGGATGATCCCTGGAAGCTGAGGATAAACATCCCTAAGCTCTACTTCCTTCTCATAAGGTGGGTGTCTTATTGCTGAATCCGTGTGTGAGAAAGGTGTACTAACTTCTGCCATTAGTTTTCCTGTCACCTTCTCTATACCTTTGTTTATCTTATTGCTGGAATCTTTTATCAGTTTTTGTTTGAGAATGAAGGGCAACTTTTGTTTCATTTGCCGGATAACCTAGCAATACTTTAGTTAAAGGGTTACTATTTTGTACTATACCAACCGGTGTAATCACCTTCATAGCCTTGATGTCGTTTTCTCCCCATTATAACAACCCTTTTATATTCCTTTATCGTGAATTATTTTATTTTAGACTATATAGCCTATGGCTTCCCCCCTTTAATTATTAATATAAACCAAACAACCCAAAACAAATCAATCAACCAAAATATGAATATGAAAAAATTCAATTAATTTTTTTTATCAAAAACCATTTCTAATTAAAATAAAAAATCAATTAAAAAATCAATTAAAAATTATGAATAATTAAAACCAATTTTTATTTCTATATCCTATATTACCCATTTATCAATTAGTGGTTATCTTACCACAAAACATCAGGAAAGAAAATGCAAGTAGTCAACTTCAGACTACAATCCTAAAAACAAAGCCTCTAACCCTACCATTACTACACTAGGGGCTGGCCTCCCTGCCTGTGCCATTAAACCCCTACAACTCATCCAGAATGCCGCAGCCCGTCTGGTGTTCAACCTTCCCAAGTTCTCTCACGTCACCCCCCTCCTCCGCACTCTCCACTGGCTTCCTGTTGAAGCTCGCATCCGCTACAAGACCATGGTGCTTGCCTATGGAGCAGTGAGGGGAACGGCACCTCTGTACCTTCGGGCTCTGATCAGTCCCTACACCCAAACGAGGGCATTGCGTTCATCCACCTCTGGCCTGCTGGCTCCCCTTCCTCTGCGGAAGCATAGTTCCCGCTCAGCCCAGTCAAAACTGTTCGCTGCTCTGGCACCCCAATGGTGGAACAAGCTCCCTCACGACGCCAGGACAGCGGAGTCACTCACCACCTTCCGGAGGCATTTGAAACCACACCTCTTTAAGGAATACCTGGGATAGGATAAAGTAATCCTTCTACCCCCCCCCCCCCCCCCCCCCCCCCCCCCCCCAAATTGTAAAGTGGTTATCCCACTGGCTATAGGGTGAACGCACCAATTGGTGAGTCGCTCTGGATAAGAGCGTCTGCTAAATGACGTAAATGTGCCCTTGAGCAAGGCACTTAACCCTAATTGCTCCTGTAAGTCGCTCTGGATAAGAGCGTCTGCTAAATGACTAAAATGTAAATGTAAAATGTACACTTCCCATAAACCCCCTTTCTCTATAAGCACCTAATTATTTAAATTTTACAGAATAATGTCAGTCCTCGATTCCCAACACAACTGTAATTAACCCCAGTGATGCACAGAGCCTCCCAAATGCAATTTTTAATGAATCAGTATTTGCCAAGCCTATGTGAAATTGTCATAACATCAAACATTCTGTAGGGGAAGGTTTTGTGAACAGACCAGTACCAAAACCTTTTTGACTTGATCCTCTGTCGCGTCACGTGACGTGTACGTCAGCACCCCCTCTCTTTCTCTCTCTCTCTCCTGTCGTCTCGTCCTATTGTTCCTCTCATATGACAAAAACAGAGACACAGAAAAAGATTTTAGTAGTTACTGCAATCACTGAGTTATTTCAACCATATTCAATATTCCTTCGTTCACATTCGCGCTAAAACTTAACTCAGGACTAAATAGATCGCTCAAAAACATTTTTATTTTATTTTAATCCGTCATTTAATTTAATTCATTATAATCCGTCATCATATATCTTAATTTATAAATTCACTACCTCTCAACAAATAGTTCCATTTTCGAACAACAGTCACTTTAACGATTAGAAGATTCGTGTCCAAATCTCTCTTGTCTGTGGCTATTTCTCTGTCGCCCCCTGCAGCAAAGTACAACAGAAATATGACACTTTACCCACAATCCCGTGTTGTAGTTTTAGCAAACAACATGTTGTAGTTTAGTACCGGAACCCAACGTCTCATAATCTCGTGCCATAAACTCCAACTCCCACGTTTTGTAGTGTAGTGTCATAAAATTAAACGCATGCGCAAATGCATTCAACGATACGATTCCCAGACAATAGAACGATAGCATTACGCTACAGCTTCACTATTTTATACCTTATAATCAATCAATTACACATAACAGAGCTCACATTTGCGTAGAACTCTTAATTCCACACACACAAACAAGTTTAAGAGGCTTATCCCATCGCAATGAGACCTCTAAGGACACCCGTTAGCATGTAGCACGCAACACAATTAGCATTTAGCCTTAGCATTAGCCTTTATGTACAATGTGGCCTGAACCAGCATTTAGCATTAGCATTAGCATTAGCCTTTAGCTAACTGTGGCCTACCCCACACAATAAGCCTCCTGCACTGCCCTTTTTCTTTTGACTTAATATCCTACTGTTTTGTGCTACCGTGGATTTAATGACCATTCACCGAGAAATTACACCCAAACAGCCCCCCCGTCGGATGAAAGTCGAGCAATAATCACAAATCAGATAAATTCCATCAACCCGAGTTTTCTCTAAAACCCACCGACTGCACATTCTAACGCGCAACCGGATTTGTCGGCCCATTTCTAAATGGCCCCCCCGGGGTCTTAAGCGGTACAGTGCTCTAATGTATGCGCATATCTGCCTTAATTGTACACCTGCCAATATCTGCCTTAATTCCTACCGTTTTGTGCTCTAAAATTCCAATTATCTACCGTTTACCAATGCACCCACATTTTAGAATAATTATTACAGACTCAGTCGACCGCAATAGCCCCACATCAACAACGACCCAAGTACTTTTAACTGCACACCTTCAATGCCCTCTCATGAATCAGCGGAATAACCAATGCCCAAATTTTGTGAGTAATCTCACCTTTAAAGCCGGCTTGGGCAGTAGTCAACTCGCGACTCAGGAAAGGAACCAAGAACGATGCAATCAGTATCCCGGACGAGCCCCCATTCTGTCGTGTCCCGTCGGATGATGGTGGCTATTGCTGTCAAACACAGAGTCCACTTAGGCTGCACCTTGATTAGAAGCTTTTATTAATATCACAAGTTTACAGCATAAGTTACAGACCCGCGGTGTCTGGAGAAGCACCGTCCCAAATTAATCTGAATGCTTCTGACACCCCCTTTGTCTAGCTCCTACTTATAAACAATGGCAAAAATGGGTTGCTCCCTCTTTCGTCCAATCACCGGTCTCCCCTGGGGCGTCACCCTCCAAACGGCTACATTTGAACTAAGATAAACATCCTCTGCTTCCATTAAGAAAGTCGTAATCTTTAATACACTACAGTATATTATGGAAACTAGTTATTGCAGATAAATACAATTATAATAAACCACATATACAATCACCCACCTCAGCTGCATCAACTCACCCTCCAACCCCTCCTGGGACCACCCCAACCCACCCTCCAACCCCTCCTGGGACCACCCCAGCCCACCCTCCAACCCCTCCTGGGACCACCCCAACCCACCCTCCAACCCCTCCTGGGACCACCCCAACCCACCCGGGACCACCCCAACCCACCCTCCAACCCCTCTTGGGACCACCCCAATCCACCCTCCAACCCCTCCTGGGACCACCCCAACCCACCCTCCAACCCCTCCTGGGACCACCTCAACACACCCAACTTGATCTCCATTAAATGAAATACTAAATCAAGGTACACATTTGCACAAAAATGATAATTACCGGTCAATCTGTTGGGTAAAACCCACTACAGGAGTTATTTTATGGTTTCAGCTGCAATTATTGTTTGGCTAGCCCCATGGATCCTAGCAGTGGATAGTTCTAAATAAATTATATCTATAAAAGTGCTGATCCAATGAGGTGTGGTGGTTGCCATCTTAGTTCCAACATCTTTTTAGCTGCTGTCCAACCTGACAACATTATACGTCTTCGCTGTAATGACAGTGGTGAATTATCATTCAGTAATAACAGTTAGGGGTAACAAGGTATTAGGATACCTCTTTCCAAAACATGTCCCCTGGTCACTCCCAGTACATATGATTAAAGGAGCCCAAGGCACCTTGATTACATAGATCATACAGAGGAGCGGTTGTGATTTCTATTAAATGATGATTTCTAGGTGGAAGGTTTACCCTTTGTATGAGATTAAAATGTATCAGCTGATGATTAGGATTGTTAGATGAACCCACTAAGTTCCTGATGAACTCAACTGGTGAGCCTCTTTAGCAGCTAGTTCCATGGACACACTGATTTCAATTTCCTTTGCCAAGGTCAGATGACTTTCAGTCAACAGTCTCTTTTGTGTAGCTTCACTCCGTAGCCCACATACTAGTCTGTCTCTAATGATGTCATTTAGAACAGCATTAAACTCACAGTGTTCTGGTAGTTTCTTTAATGCAGCAGAAAACATTGTTACTGATTCTCCCTCTTCCTGATGTCTCCTGTGGAACCTGAACCTTTCAGCATTAACTAGTGGTTCTGGTGAAAAATGTCCTTTAAGTATCTCCACAATATCCCCATACGTCTTATTACCTGTTCTGTCTGGCTGTAGCAGGCTGCCTAGTAAATTAAATGTCTTTGGCACCATTACACTAAAACATGGAGGCACAATGTTGTCCTCATCCATGTCATTTACAAGAACAAAATATTCAAACCGTTCTGTATATGAGCTCCACTGATCAATACTTTCATCAAACTGTCCAATGTTTCTATCAATTCCAATAATTGTTCATTTCTCAATAAGCTCCTGATTGTCACTCACTTCAATATTGTCCTCAACATTTACATTTACATTTTAGTCATTTAGCAGACGCTCTTATCCAGAGCGACTTACAGTTAGTGAGTGAATACATTATTTTATTTTTTTCATACTGGCCCCCCGTGGGAAACAAACCCACAACCCTGCTCTACCAACATCCCTGCCGGCCATTCCCTCCCCTACCCTGGACGACGCTGGGCCAATTGTGCACCGCCCCATGGGTCTCCCGGTCACGGCCGGCTACGACAGAGCCTGGATTCGAACCAGGATCTCTAGTGGCACAGATAGCACTGCGATGCAGTGCCTTAGACCACTGCGCCACTCGGGAGTCCAACCAAAGCAATATTTTCCTCAGTCATGTGATCTTCATTTTCTTCACTCATTGACGTTTCCTCCTAAGTTCGCTCATTTAGCAGATATAATTAAAAGGTTTGTCTTCACAGTTGAATAAATGTCCTTTCCTTTAATCACTGTATATTCCTCCTTTTTAATCACGTTGTTTTCCCGCTCCAATGTCCACCTCAAGTCCTTTTCTGCCGTCAATGACGATGTTAACTCCAGTGGTGGAAAAAGTACCCAATTGTCATACTTGAGTAAAAGTAAAGATACCTTAATAGAAAATGACTCAACTAAAAGTGAAAGTCACCCAGTAAAATACTACTTGAGTAAAAGTCCAAAAGTAGTTGGTTTTAAATATACTTAAGTATCAAAAGTAAATGTAATTGCTAAAATATACTTAAGTATCAAAGGTAAAAGTACAAGTATAAATAATTTCAAAATTCCTTACATAAAGTAAACCAGACGGTTTTCTTGTTTTAAAATGTACGTTCAGCCAGAGGCACACTCCAACACTCAGAAAATGTACAAACAAAGCATTTGTGTTTAGTGAGTCTGCCAGATCAGAGGCAGTAGGGATGTTCTCTTGATAAGGGCGTGAATTGGACCATTTTCTGTCCTGCTAAGCATTCACAATGTAACGAGTACTTTTGGGTGTCAGGGAAAATGTATGGAGTAAAAAGTACATTATTTTCTTTAGGAATGTAGTGAAGTAAAAGTAAAAGTAGTCAAAAATATACATAGTAAAGTCAAGTACAGATACCCCCCAAAAAACTACTTAAGTAGTACTTTAAAGTATTTTTACTTAAGTACTTTACACCACTGGTTAACACTCTTTCTTAGCTAGCTTGACTATGCACTTGCCAGCCTAGACTGGACCACAGAAAATAACAGTTTAAACAGTTGTAAAAACCCACTTCTTCCAGACAGAATAGTTCCTGTAGATTTAGACTTACTCATCACCAATCTTTTGTTATGTCTCGTGGGTTTCATTACCACGTCTGTATAACAATTCAATAATGATGAGACAGGAGACAGGAATCAGATCAACCATTTATCTGGAACGTGATCATCTCAACACATACAAACCCCCATGATGCTCTGCGGCACAACCCCAATATACAACAAGTACATAGATAAGTAAATTGACACTAAACAAAACTCATAGAGGAATTTAAATGTTCAGTTGTAGAAAGTAGGGCCATGGGAAAGGGTCAGAAAGGTCAGTATGTTTGATAACTGGTTACAGAGGTGACATAACAAGCATAAGGTCCATTATAACACAGTGAAGTAGAGGTGGGAGCTAAAAGCAGACATGGACAGTGAGACGGTGTGAGGAGGTCAGGGGTGAAACACTGGATCAGGACAGGTAGAAATGGCAGGGCTGGAAATAGACACAGAGACACATTCTGATCATGGCTCAGACCTGACCTGAGACAACCAACCAGAAGATGCCATAGCAAAGTCCTGTCCAGTAGGCTATATGGGATTTCCTTTCATCAAAATCCAACACATGGAAATGTGTCCAGTGTATGTGTGTGTCCAGTGTGTGTGTGTGTGTCCAGTGTGTGTGTGTGTGTCCAGTGTGTGTGAGTGTGTGTGTCCAGTGTGTGTCCAGTGTGTGTCCTGTGTGTGTGTGTGTGTGTGTGTCAGGTGTGTGTGTCCAGTGTGTATGTGTGTGGGTCCAGTGTGAGTGTGTGTGTGTGTGTGTCCAGTGTGTGTGTGTCCAGAGTATGTGTGTGTGTCCAGTGCGTGCGTTCAGTGTGTGTGTGTGTTTGTGTGTGTCCAGTGTGTGTGAGTGTGTGTAACCAGTGTGTGTGTGTGTGTCCAGTGTGTGT